>NW_026512754.1:0-82500 GCF_027579735.1 Bombina bombina
TTGTATTGCTTATCCTGCCTACAATCTTGCTACCTCCACTGGGAGTGTAATTTACTTTGCTGGCTATGTTTATACAGCATTTTATAGCCTATACCTAAGTATAGAAACGTTCAGTATAGGTAGGGATACTACAGACAAAAACTACTATTTCAAATGTCTATATACGGGTATAGGAGCTATTTGAAAACAATTTAATACACTCAAGCAGGTAAAATGGATCATTGGGGAAAACTGTCCTTTTAATGTATTCCACACACCCACAGTTTGCACATTTTTTTTTCTATCCCTAACTGTGCTCCGCAGGAGAGATTAGGTAACTCAAATCTAGGTTTCAAAATGGTGGTGCCCAAAATTTTATGTAAGCTTAGGAGGGGGGGTGTTAAGCCCACAGAAGAAGGGACAACATAAATAATGAAAGTATATTCCAAAAGTATTTTTACTATATCTAATTAATCATTTTATATTTACAATTTCAGTTTTTAATGTTCCCATACAGTTCCTCTTTGTTTCCAATCCCCCGTAAATTCTGTTTTGTTTATGAATGACCCTTGATTCTATTCTACCATGTGCCGTTTGATTTTTTTTATTTGTTTCATCCGAAATTATACTACTGAGTGCATATCCTGTGTGTCCAGATCAAAAGACATCCCTTTTTTCTCTCTTGATGTTTCATCCTTATCTTCCCAACACAAACATCTGATGGATTTTAGAAGCAGTTTCCCCACGAGAGATCTTGTATATCAAATATCTTCAAGGAGCACCTGCCATGAGTAAAAAGTGATTTTTTTTAAAAAGTAATTGCATAACTTAAAGGGAACAGTCTACACCAGAATTTTTATTGTTTTAAAAGATAGATAATCCCTTTATTACCCATTTCCCAGTTTTGCATAACCAACACAGTTATAATAATATACTTTTAACCTCTGTGATTATCTTGTATCTAAGCCTCTGCAAACTGCCCCTTTTTTCAGTTCTTTTGACAGACTTGCAGTCTAGCCAATCAGTGCCTGCTCCCAGATTACTTCACGTGCATGAGCACAGTGTTATCTATATGAAATAAGTGAACTAAGACCCTCTAGTGGTGGAAAACTGTTAAAATGCAATCTGAAAGAGGTGGGCTTCAGTGACTAAGAAATTAGCATATGAACCTCCTAGGTTAAGCTTTCAACTAAGCATACCAAGAGAACAAAGCAAAATTGGTGATAAAAGTAAATTGGAAAATTGTTTAAAATTACATGCTCTATCTGAATCATGAAAGTTTATTTTGGCCTAGACTGTCCCTTTAAAGTTGTGGCAATGCAAATACTGGATACAGGATTAAAACAAACAAAAATCCTGGTAATCAAGCATATATTTTTAAATAAATATTTATTACATATTTATAAGCAGGCCTGGGAATAAAAAAAAAAAAGTCTTGAAAAATTGGAGACCAACCCTATCTTGTGTTTAGACCATAAACTGCAGAAGCCACTTTTTTCTCAAGGGAATTTCTGGGACACTCCTTCACCCCAATATTTTTTTTTAAGAATTAAATTAAATAGGTTTATAAAAAATAAAATTAAAAAAATGACAGATGGTTATTACATAGGGACCCTACATCCCAATTTCATCCATGACTCTCTCTCACAGTTTCAAAATTATTATCCATAGTGTGATCTGGAGAAGACACTCAAAACAGTGTGTCACTTTGTCTCACAGTGACTTGACTAGACACTAGAAACCATGGTACATGGTGTAGGAAATAAAACTAACAAGGAAATATTTGTTTTATTTTAATATGTTTAGCTCAGAGGAGAAAAGAAGGTGATATAGCAGTATCGCCTCACCAGCACCATCACCCCTTAAAGTGTAGCTGGCCAGCCCCAGCTTCTGCAGCCCACCGGGAAATCTCCTGTTATCCTGGTAGGCCTGGTTTATAAGTATAACAAATGCTAATATTATCATCATCATTTACTTTGCAGTGTGTTTTATGGAGGGAGGCAAGGAGTTCCACAGAATAAGTGTCAGTGCCACTATATAAAGTTTATGTAGATAGAAATGTGACTAAGTAATGAGAAAAGTAGATTATGGGAAAAAGCAAAGGGGACTGGTGGAGATTGCAGAGGAGGAGACCTCTGTTAGCTTGTGAGACCAAAGAAGATATTCTAGGATATTATTTATTTGTCTTTTTGTTAGTACCCTAAATGTACATCTTTGTGCATCACACTTCTGACGCTTGCTTATACTACCACTTATAGGAGTTTCGTTTCCTGATGTTGGGGACACTATGAGGCCAATTTAACAAATTTCTTGTGGACCTGATCCGACAGTGTGGATCAGGTCCGCAGGACATCGCTGAATGCGGAGAGCAATACGCTTTACATATTCAGCATTGCACCAGCAGCTCACAAGAGCTGCTGGTGCAACGCTGCCCCCTGCAGACTCGCGGCCAATGGACCGCCAGCAGGAGGTGTCAATCAACCCGATCGTACTCGATCGGGTTGAATTCCGGCGATTCCTGTCCGCCTCATCAGAGCAGGGGACATGATTATGGAGCAGCGGTCTTTGTGAAACACGGGCCGTCAAGCTCCGTTGGGAGCTTGATAGATAGGCCCCTATAGCTCTGCCCTTTCACTGTATCAGTGGCAGCTGGCGTCCATATTATGTTTGCACACTATCTATGGTCATTTTTAAAGAAACAATTTTTTGAATTTGTGTATATTAGCACTATGGAATTTGTTGGTGCTCTACGAATAACTGATGATGATAAAAATAATATAGCAAATAAAAAGTAATGATATTTGAATGCAAAGCTGGGCTTTTTCACCATAACATCTGTCTTCCTTTTTAAATCCAGGAGGAGATATATTTTTGTGGTATGGAAAGTTAGGTGAAGTTTGAAGAGTTAAATAATTGCAGAGGAAATGATTAAAGAATGAGAAAATAAATTAAGGTTATTATTTGACTTCAAGTTTAAAAAATTAATATCAGTAAATAGATGTAGATTTAAAAATGACGAGGAGATGACTGGGTTAGTCTTGCAGGTTTCACACCACTATTAGCCCTTAATTGCTTACTGAAAAACATATCTCCCTACCTGTATTACATGTTTGTTGCATGTTTTACTGGTAGCTAATTGATGCTCCGAGCAACATATCAGCAGTTGGTGCTACATGCCAATGAGACTGCAGTATATTTATCAAGAAGAATTTGTTTTGCAAAAAACAACAACAAACTCTAGCATGATATATATGGCTTTTTTTTCCAATTCATTTCTTAATAATAAATATGCACTTTCTCAAATAATAATTTTATTTCTCCCCCCTAATATTTAGCATTCCCCCTCATCTCTGTATAGTCTACTCCCAAACTGTAACCTCCAGACATAAAACTGTTCCCCTCAGCTCCTTTTACTTCAAACCAAATATAAATAAACCCTTTAATGTCAAGATAAATCATTAGATGATTCGATATATTCTCATTACCATTGCAGGAAGTGGTAAGGTTTTCACTGTAGAGAAGTGATTTGTCTGCAACTTCACTTCAGTGCCTTTTCGTGTAGCTGGCAGCGCACAAAGGAAGTTATTTGGACCTGTCAGCATCCAGCTGGTATACTGTGCTGAGTCAGTAACACTGTTAGAACATGCTGTAGGCTTGCCCATACCACATCAGCAATTAAACACACATCAATAGGAATAATGTATTCATTTATCTGGTTTGCAGGAGAGAAGAGTAGGTTTGATGGACAGTAAGGGATTAGACAAAGTATTTGTGTCAGGTATATTTTACAAATAAATATATGCTACTCTTAGCTTGGGAAGAGATGAAGTAGCAATATTTGTGGGTCATATATTTAGAAAGGTAAATAAAACATTAATTGGGTGGGTCATGCTTTGATGTGCTTTAGGCCAGATGTTATTTATGTTAATGATGAAATAAGATGGTCCATACAGTTAGAATTTTACAATATACTAAGGGGACAATATCGTTTATGTTCTTATATTATAATCTGGAGTATGCTTTACCAAGGTGAAAGGATCCCTTTCCATTGTAGTGAATAGACTGCATAGATTGACACATCAATACAAGTTTTTCTTTACTGGCATTATGTTTGTGTTGGTGGAACAAGTACCTCATCGTTACAGAATAACACCGTGATTGTATTTAAAACCTTATGGAGAATTAGCCTGCCAGGTTTGACTTCAAGTATACACTCAGGGTTTTCATGCATGCATACTAGAGCCATGGTAGGAAGAATTTTTCAACATTCTTTTCTTTAGACAAAGAACGAAAAATCAGCAAGTCTCCAGGTGTTTTTTAAATAAAAAAAAAAAAGGATCTTTATTATGGAGAGTAAAATAAGTTTAAAAACAAACATATAGAGGTCACAGCATGAGACATCTTACGCGTTTCGGCAGATCACTGCCTTAATCATAGACATAAAGTTAACTAGAATGCTAGACTTATATACACATCCAAAAATCATTGTGATTGCAAACTGCTGAGGCCTTAAAGGGATACCAACCCTCCTAACTAGAGCACTGTAACCTGTTACAATATGTCAAGATTCATCTATATACAGGTTTAAACTTGTCATTAGCTCTATCAGCAGCTCATTGGGTATAACCCATAAAAACATAGAAAGATATCATAAAGAATATCAAGGCTATTAGGTAAAACATAACATATGCCTAATTTATACTGATTCTGTATATTTTATGTAAGCTGATAACTTAACCCCAAAGGAAAGGGATATGACATATAGGGACTGTCTTATTCTATAAATCAAAGAATGTAATAGTAATGGGATAAAGACAGTAATAATTCACACCAGTATAATGAGGTTTTAATGGGAAGCAAAAGTAAATATTTATATAAATCCCAATAGTGTGTGCACTAATCAGTTATAGTGTCCCTAAATATATACAGGTATGAGTATTACCAAAACAGATATAAAATGAAATCAGAGGCTCATCACTGGCGGGACCAGAAATTAATAATGTCCCAGTCAATATTGAACCCTACTGGCCTTCTGGTCTTTAGCTTGAAGATCTAGAAGGCTTCTCTATAAAAGAGTTTTGCAGTTCTATCACCTCCTCTGAAGGACATTTTTACATGCTCAATGACTTGCCACTTGAAGGTAGCATAATTCTTCCTGTGGACATAGATGAAGTGTCTCACCAAATCCGAGCATTCAATCCCATTTTCAATATTCTTGAGGTGTTCTCTGATCCTGCTACGTGCCTCCCTGGTGGTGCAATCTATATACTGCTTCTCACATTGGGTGCATTCCGACAGGTAAATAACAAATGAAGTACGGCAGTTGGTGTAGCTATTAAGATCATATACCCTCTGAGTTGCTCTGGATTGAAAATGTTTTTTACAACTGAAAGCAAATGCACTTAAAGGGACTGTAAAGTTAAAAATTATACTTTAATGAATCAGATAGAACATGCAATTTAAACATCTTTCCCATTTACTTTTATTATCTAATTTGCTTTGTACTCTGGTATTTTGCTGAGAGAATACCTTTGTAGGTTTTGGAGTAGCAAGGGACATCTGGGAGCTAGCTGGTAATTGGTGGCTGCAACGATTTGTGCCTTTTTTTTATTGGCTCACCAGATTGTGCTCACTAGTAGTGTATTGCTGCATATATAATAAAAAGTGAAGTAAGCAAACAGCCATGACAAAAAATGGGACATCCCTTCAAAAAGTTCTTTGGACAAAGGGGACAGTGTGTTAAACAAATGCGATAATTCCGTTAAAAACGGAACATCTGGTCACCTTAAAATAGACGTGTATTTGTTCTTATAGCTGAGTGCGCCCTTTTTTGATCTACCAGTTCTCTTTGTATTTAGATTTTGTTTTGTATCAGAACAGGAGTTTATAGGGAACTCTCTGCTCTGGTAGGTAGACTAAGGCAGCATACGACTGGTATATTTTGTGGGGGGCTCTCCAGCGCCTATATTCACAATCCTTATACATATAATTAGGGGCTAAATGTGAGAGATGGTGTCAGGTGACCTGATGCAATAATGGGAGGTTGTCTATCTGTTTCTGTACAAAAACACAATTAAATGACATGACATGCCAAATAATTGCACTGTGTGTTTCTTCACTAAAGAACTTCTCATTTATATTTATAGCATTTCTGTAATGCACTTGCATGTCCTGCAAGCAAAAGTAAAATGTTCCAATGGGGCCATTTAAATACAAGTTTTGCATACCCCAGGTATACATTTATTTATTACCTTGACCTTGGTCTTACTGTATAAGTACAAATTAAAATAAGAATATTATAATAGTATTTAAAAGGACACAGAAGGTATTCAGGAATGATGTGTTTGCACATAGGGTGTGATTTTCATTTTTTTCAATAGACAATTGCTATGACTTATAAATGTGTCTGATAAATTACTTTCATATCTAATTTGCAGTAGAAGATAGAGATGAGCAAGGGTATAAAAAATTGTATCGTCTGAAATGTTTATATTCGTTAAATTTTCATTTTAGTTCGTTTTCATTCATGGTCATGTTCTTTTCGGACAAATTTCATTTTGAAATTTTAATTTCAAACTAAAATATTCGTTTTGAGCTACAGTGCAGATCCTTGCGTTTTTTCTTTATCTGAAGCTGTAATCAGCTATATTAGCTTTAATTTTATCATTCTATGTAATTGTTAAACTTATTCTTTTATTTATACATCTAATTTTTGTGAACTGCATTTTTGGTAAAACAAAGTTTACTTGAAGGTACAGTAACAACTAGTAGTATACTATACATACCTAATGTTTACTATACTGAAAGTGTCTATACTTAAAGGGACATGAAACACAATTTCCATCTAAAGGGGAGGAGAGTCCATGGCTTCATTCATTACTGTTGGGAATTAAGAGCCTGGCCAACAGGAGGAGGCAAAGACACCCCAGCCAGAGCTACAGTGCAGATTATTGCGATTTTTCTTTATCTGAAGCAGTAATCGGCTATATTAGCTTTAATTTTATCATTCTATGTAATTGTTAAACTTTTATTCTTTTATTTATACATCTAATTTTTGTGCACTGCATTTTTGGTAAAACAAAGTTTATTTGAAGGTACAGTAACAACTAGTAGTATACTATACATACCTAACGTTACTATACTGAAAGTGTCTATACTTAAAGGGACATGATTTGTCTCAGGTCGGGAACGCCAGAGATAGATCTCATGGGGTCCTGACTCATTTGCAAGCTACCCCGATAGGGGTCGAGGTCCAGGATCCCCAGGCAGAGCTGATAGATGTCTTAGCTGTGCCTTCGGGGTTCAGCCAAGCTTACATTTTTTCACCATTACCACTTCTACCTTGTGTAGCAGCACGCATCAAACAGGCGTGAGCTTCAGCCATTCTGATTGCTCCATCGTGGCCGCGGAGGATGTGGTTTGCGGATCTGGTGGGGATGTCATCCTCTCCACCGTGGAGGTTACCCTGTCGCTGGGATCTGCTTGAACAGGGCCCTTTTAAACATCAAAATCTCGATTCTCTGAGGCTGACTGCATGGAGATTGAACACCTAGTCTTGGCCAAGAGAGGCTTTTCTGAAAGCATGATTGATACTTTAATTCAGGCAAGGAAGCCAGTCCACTCGTCACATCTACCATAAGGTGTGGAAGACTTACTTGTCCTGGTGTGAGAAGCATGGATATTCTTGGCATAAGGTGAAGGTATCCATGATTCTGTCCTTTCTCCAAGACGGTTTGGTGAAGGGTCCTTGCCGCCAGTTCCTTAAAGGGACAGATTTTGGCATTATCAGTCTTGTTGCATAGGAGACTCGCTGAGCTCCCTGACATCCAATCTTTTTTGAGCCTCCTTATCTGGTTTTTCATGGGGATAAGGCAGTTTTGGGGCTTCTTCCCAAGGTGGTGTCTAACCGTAACATCAATAAGGAAATAGTGGTTCCTTTTTTGTGTCCTAACCCAGGGCTCGACAAACCCAGGAGCCTGGGAGCCACTGGCTCCTAGAATTTTAAACCCTGGCTCCTAACTTTTTGGAGTTATTCTCCATATGTCTATATACAAATCCCACTGTCTGGCTCCTAAAAATCTATCTGGCTCCTAAATATTCTTACCGGCTCCTAATTTTTAAACAGATTTGTCAAGCACTGCTAACCCTTCTTCTAAGGAGAGGTTACTTCATAATCTGGATGTGGTTTGTGCCCTAAAGTTCTATCTTCATTCTACAAAGGATTTCAGACATTTTACATCTCTTTTTGTGGTGTATTCAGGGAAGCGCAAGGGGCAGAAAGCCTCTTCTACTTCTTTTGTCCTTTTGGTTGAGGAGCTTGATTCGCTTGGCCTATGAGACAGCGGGACATAAGCCTCCTCAGAGGATCACGGCTCATTCAACTAGAGCTGTGGCTTCGTCTTGGGCCTTCAAGAATGAGGCTTCTATGGAGCAAATTTGTAAGGCGGCTACCTGGTCCTCCTTACACACTTTTACAAAAATTTTACAGATTTGATGTTTTTGCTACTGTGGAAGCTGTTTTTGGGGGAGAGGTTTTGCAGGCTGTGGTGCCCTCAAATTAGGATCCACCTTTTTCCTCCCGGTTTCATTCAGTGTCCTGTAGAGCTTGGATATATGTTCCCAACAGTAATGAATGAAGCCGTGGACCTCTCCTTTAGATGGAAAGCATAAATTATGCTTACCTGATTAATTTCATTTCCATCGAGGGGAGGAGAGTACACCTAAATTTAATTCTTCTTATGGCACCATTTATACCCTGATATTTCTCTTACTGTTCCTTTTTCCCTCGGCAGAATGACTGGGGGATGAGGGAGTTATTTAAGCCTTTGGCTGGGGTGTCTTTGCCTCCTCCTGGTGGTTAGGTTCTTAATTCCCAACAGTAATGAATGAAGCCATGGACTCTCCTCCCCTCGATGGAAATGAAATTATCAGGTAAGCATAATTTTTTTTTTTTTTCATTCATGATTCAGAGCATGCACTTTTAAACAACTTTCCAATTTACTTACGTTATCTAATTTGCTTCTTTTTCTTGGTAATGAACAACAAAATTGGTAAAAAAATTAAAATAGCCTACAAACAACTTGTATTTTAACTCAGGACAAATAAGATAAGTACTGTACTATAGTATACTTTATTTAAGTACAAAAGTAAACTTTTGTAACCCCTTAGTGACCAGACCATTTTTTCTTTTTTTTTATCCTTAAGGAGCAGGGCTATTTTTTACATTTCTGCGGTGTTTGTGTTTAGCTGTAATTTTCCTCTTACTCATTTATTGTACCCACACATATTATATACCGTTTTCTCACCATTAAATGGACTTTCTAAATATGACTTCCCCCAGTTACATTTGGTGCCAAAGGATCAAGCCCAGGACCATGACATGTGGAGTTTGCTGTGGCTTAGGATGTGTACCCAGTCAGGTCTGTGAGTGTGGTCCATTTCTGTGTTTTATATTTACATAGGGGATATTACAAAAGCCTGTGTCACCCTGGGAGGGTTACCAGTTGGTTTGTTTGGAAGTATGCATTGTGTGGGTGCTGGTTTAGGGTCCCAGGAAAGGGGAGACCTTGTTGTGGTCCTGGGCTTGATCCTTTGGCGCCAAATGTAACTGACTTACCCCAGTTTCGCTTTTAAACATGACTGTAAATCTGCTGGCGAGTGCCAGGTTTTCTGTGTGTTGTGTTGATAATGTTTGTAATGCTTCCCTGCAGGCCTGCCGCCCAGGCTGCTCTGGGGTTAACTGCCTGAGATACTGGGAACTTTGCAGCTGTCTGTCAGTGTTCAGGGCTGTGGAGTTTTCTGTGGCTTAGGATGTGTACCCAGTCCGGTCTGTGAGTGTGTTTCGTATTACCTAGGGGAGGTTACAAAGCCTGTGTCACCCTGGGAGGTTCCCAATTGATTTGTTTGGAAGTATGCATTTGTGTGGGTGCTGGTTTAGGGGTCCCAGGAAAGGGGAGACCTTGTTGTGGTCCCGGGCTTAAACCTTTGGTGCCAAATGTAACTGACTTCCCCTAGTTTGCTTTTAAACATTACTGTGAATCTGCTGGCGAGTGCCAAGTTTTCTGTGTGTTGTGTTGATAATATTTGTAATGCTTCCCCAAGGGCCTGGCACCCAGGCTGCTCTGGGGTTAACTGCCTGAGATGGTGGGAACTTTGCAGCTGTCTGTCAGTGTTCAGGGTTGTGGAGTTTGCTGTGGCTTAGGATGTGTGTGTGTGTATATATATATATTTAGTAGACAACCCAAAGTATTGATCTAGGCCTATTTTGGTATATTTCATGCCACCATTTCACCACAAAATGCAATCAAATAAAAAAAATCTTTAACTTTTTCACAAACAGCTTGTGCAATTATGGCACAAATGGTTGTAAATGCTTCTCTGGGATCCCCTTTGTTTAGAAATTGCAGACATTTATGGCTTTGGCATTACTTTTTGGTAATTAGAAGGCCGCTAAATGCCACTGCGCACCACACTTGTATTATGCCCAGCAGTGAAGGGGTTAATTAGGTAGCTTGTAGGGTTAATTTTAGCTTTAGTGTAGTAGACAACCCAAAGTACTGATCTAGGCCCATTTTGGTGTATTTCATGCTACCATTTCAACCGCCAAATGTAATCAAATAAAAAAAATTATTAACACTTTCACTAACTTTAGGTTTCTCACTGAAATTATTTACAAACAGCTTATGCAATTATGGCACAAATGGTTGTAAATGCTTCTCTGAGATCCCCTTTGTTCAGAAATAGCAGACATTTATGGCTTTGGCATTACTTTTTTGGTAATTAAAAGGCCGCTAAATGCCGCTGCGCACCACACTTGTATTATGCCCAGCAATGAAAGGGTTAATTAGGTAGCTTGAAGGATTTATTTTATCTTTTTTTTTTCTTTATAAAAAACATTATATATAACTGCAAATGTTCTTGCAAACAACAACATTGTGTAATGCATATCAGGTTTTAATTGTAACTTCTCAAGCAGTAGTTCTCAGTAGAGTATAGTCATTGAGCGTATAGAGGTGCTGCATACTTGTTTGTATTTCTCCGCTTCTTTAAGATATGTCCAGAGAACTCAGCAGAGTGTAGTATTGGTGCCTGAAAGGGCATCAATCAAATAGAGAAAAAAATGTCTCTGCTGAGCTACATTTAGCTGTTAACAGTTCAACAAAATAAACACATCAAAATTACTACATTTACAGTATTATAATATCAAAAATCCTGAAGGAAAAAGAGACAGATTAGCAGAAAAAGAGGTGAAATCAAAGAAGATAAGGAAAAGAGAATAAAAAAGACAGTTAGAGACTGAGGGAGAGCAAAGTATGGAGGAGGGGGGGGGGAGAGGAAAAAAAAAGATTATTTTTATCTCATTGTTGTAGAGGATTTGTGTGGATAAGGGAATCCCAATAAAACATAACCTCCTGAAAGAAGGTCATATTTCCCGATTTAAAGTATGAGAATTCCTCATAGGAGAGGAATTCCGACATGAGTATCCATAATTGCATAGTGGGAATCAGGGAAGTTTTTAATTTTCTTGCTATTAACAACTATGCACTGTTAATACCCATTTGTAATAGTTTCCATCTTATTTTACATTGTTTTCCAGCTTTATAATTAAGAAGGCCAGTGGTTGGAGTCAGTGTGAAGGAATCTCCCATTAGTTCTTTATTAAAGGTTTCAACATTTTCCCAGAATGGGGACAGACGTTTACATTGCCACCAAATGTGTGACAATTCGCCACATCCTCTCCAGCAAGAGGCACTAGAATTAAGATATATTTGTTTTATCCTATTTGGGGTTAAATACCAACGGAACAAGATTTTATGGTTTAACTCCAGTAGTCTAGGAGAGGAAGACGATTTATGTGTGTGGTAGAATATGTTGTTCCACTGATTCCCATTAAGTGAGATGCCTAATTCCGTGTGCCAAGAGGATGCGAATGGTGGAAGAAGGGGTGTAAGTGATTCATCCAAAAGTTTCTTAACTATCGACAAGGACCCCCGGGACAATGTGTCCATCAGGCATAGTCATTCGAATCTTGTAGGTTCTCTAAGTAAGTCTTGTTTGTGCGGTGATGTACCTATCGTGTGAAAGCTGAGCATATTTAAATCATGGTGTAAAAGATCCTCCGGCAATGTCTGTTATATTCATACGTTCCTTAAGTTTCACCTTCTCTGTAAGCCATGCAAGTGGAATAGTGTGTCCTAGCCCCTTAACTGTTAGTTCACTTGGTATTATTCCCCTAGTTAGTTCTGCGTTGATGGGTATAATTGTCATTGGTGAGAAGGAGGATGTTATTCCTTTCCTCTTGAAGCGTATCTGGTCCCAGGTCTTAAAAAGGTGGGTGTATAGTGGAGAGCAGTTTATATTGGGTTCCAGTGCTATATTCAGATCTCCAGTGAATATGAGTGTTCCCTTTTGGAGTTGCAACAATTTACGGGTGATTTGCTGAATAAACTTAGCCTGTTTGGAATTCGGTACATAAATGTTAGCAAGTGTTATTGGTCTATTTCATAGGAGACCCACCAAAATTATCCACCTACCCCCAGGGTACAGGTCGACAGTCAGCAAGTGAAACGGTATGGATCTATGTATAAGTATCCCCACTCCTCCCCTCTTCTTGGAATTAGAAGCGAAGTGGCCAGACGGGAAGTCTCTACTTGTGAGTTTGGCTGTTTGATCTGATGAGAAATGTGTCTCCTAAATGAAGACAATATTGGCTTTAGATTTTTTAAAACCAAGATAGGGTGACCGAACATTTTGTTGGTGAGTTTAACCCCTTGACATTTAATGTAACTAATTTAAGTGTCTGTGTCCCCATGTGTAAGGAGTTTGAGGGTTTTGTGTATTTTGTGGTAGGTGGCTATTGTCGCGAGTCTACTTTGTGGCTAAAGGTTGGCATGAGAGGCTCAGATTATCTGTGGCTCTATAACATATGATGTAGAATTGTGTGCTTACCTGGTCATTAAGTTTAAATAAGTGGGTGTATACCCAGCCGGGTTTGAGAGGGAATAGCGAGGGAAGAAAGAGTAGTATAAATAAGATAATAGTGGGTCTCTGAGTGTTTCCTTTAATACTGTAATAACAAAGAACAACTGTAAGTATATTAACATATATACCTAAACAAACAAAATATACACAAACAATAAACACAACTGTGGTAAACATAACCATAGAGCTTTTCTATGGGATAAAAAAGGTGGGGTACAAGCTACAACTTTTGGTAGCAGGTCAGCTAGGTTTGGGTGTAAAAAATAGTAGGATTTTGATGAATAACATATGGGGCTATAACAAAATTTAACACTCATTTTCTGATAGAATTTCACACGTCTGTTAGTGCTCATTTCTTATTCTGTGAGCGAGGGGAAAAAAGGGAAGGGGTAGGAGGAGAAGAGGGATGAGGGAGGAATGAGAGGGAAGATGAAAGGAAGGGATGGAGGAGGGGGGTGGTGGAGGTGAGGGAAGAGTGGAAAGAGGAAGAGGGGAGGTGGGACATGTCTAAGGGTTACAGTGATCACATTGTGATAGTCTATATTTGCGCTCTCGGTGTGAGGTCTTCAGGTATACAGTTCAGGGTGTCTCTAGGAATGGGATTGAATCATCCCTCTTTATAATGCAAAGGTCCTTTTCATGGTGTCCATAGTGTGCATCTTGATGTTGGATGGTGGAAATCAAATCAGACGCCAGAGAAGAGGTACTGTTCAGCAATAAGAAGTAAAGATTTTGTTATTACTTGGTCCTACTTCAGGCGGTTGGAGACTGGTTCTCAGTCATGGACAGTGCTGTTGGATCCATAGTGCTTTTATTAATCCTGCTTGTAGGGGACTTGTGTACATTCTTGTCTATGAAGTTTTTATAAGCCATTGCTTTGAATGTCCTCCTTCAGTGACGGAAGGGAAGGTGTCTTAATCTTTAGCTGGGAGCAGAAGTCCATCAAATCTTCAGGTGTTTTATATGACTTGTTATCTTTCAAAACCTTCAAGCAAAAGGTGATTCCCCATCTATAAAGGATACCCAATTCCCTGAGATGTATTGTGAGGTATTTAGCTTCTCTACTCTTGGCTAGAGTTAATTGGCTGAGGTCGGCATAGAATTGCATATGGCTCCCTTCATAATGAATAGGAGATTTCTTTCTCACTGCTGCAAGAATATTTTTCTTTATCTCTGAAGCTCTCAATTTTGAGTATAATATCTCTTGGCGGTGCTAAGTCTTTAGGAGGAGGTATCTATCAAGTGGGAATTCTATGTCTTCTTCATTTCCCAATAGTGTGTTAAATAATTTTTGAAGGAATGGGAGTCATTCTGATGTCTTGACGGATTCTGGGAAGCCCCCTTATCATATTTTGCCGTCTTCAACCTGATCTTGTATTTGCTGTATCATTGAGGAATTGTGGGAGGTTTGTTGCATCTGTAGGTCCAGCATTTTTTCTGTTTGTACAGCATTGTCTTCTAATTGAACTATGTGATGCCTAATGTCGCTGATTTCTTTTTTAACTTCAGAAAGGCTGGTTTTACGCATATTACTGACTTGGTTAATAAAGGTATTAAAGTCCTCTTTAGATGGTAAGGCTTGTAGATCAGCCTTGGTTATTGGTGCGTCAGCCTCAGGTCCCATTTTGTGGTCTGACATGTCTGGTTGCGTTGTTTCTGTCTTATCTGCAGCTTCTGCTGTATTTAAATCCACTGTTTTTAAAAAAGCATGCACTTTAGGGGTAGCTGTATTCGAGACGTTGCTTAGCTTGTCAGATCTAGGTGCTCTCCTAGTGGACATAGTGATTTTACAAAGTGGTTTGGAAGTTCCTTTGTTTCTTATTGCTGCATACACAGAATACTAGCAGAGTAATGTGAGCTGTTGAAGTAGACTGCTTGTCGATAAATGGTCTTAGATTCACTGCATACTTAAATCTCCACAGCAAATTGGGATGTACATTCTGTGATATTTATTTGTGCTTCTCCTCCCTGGCGTGTGTTAATGATTCATTTTTCTAGTGTTTAGTAATGATTCATTTTTCTTGGTTCTCTGCTGATTATAATTTTTTTTTATCTATGTGTGTTATAAAAAATTGTCCTCCAGTCATTCCTGCTCATAATAGGTTAACGTGACTGTCTAGGCTGTATTCACTGAGTTGGTGGTAGCAGTGTGTGAGGGTTTATGTGGGATATGAGTACTCACAGTATATTCATGATGTCCATATGTATTAATCAGATCCCCTGCTTGTCTTATGTGGAAATTGTTCTTCCATGTGTGCTGATATACTTTACAGCCTTCGATACTCTGTTACGGTTGCGTTATCAGTCGTAACACATAGGCCGTAAGTTGTCTTAGCCAATGCCGCGTGGATATTAAGGTTTTGTTGTCCGGGCTTTACCAGTATCTCCAGTGGCAGTCAGGTGTTTGTGTCCAGCATCTGGGTTGGGCAAATTCCTATCCTTTTGTCCACTGTGGGTGATTTTTGCCAACCGAACCTCAGAGCTCTATATGCCTGCCACCATTTTGGGCGCCGGCTAGCTCTGCCCTCTCTAATTTTAGCTTTAGTGTAGAGATCAGCCTCCCACCTGACACATTCCCACCCCCTGATCCCTCCCTGACCCCATCAAACAGCTCTCTTCCCTCCCCTACCTCACAATTATCACCGCCATCTTAAGAACTGGCAGAAAGTCTGCCAGTACTAAAATAAAAGGTGTGTGTATGTATATATATATATATATATATATATAACTTCATATAACTTGATGACCTAAGACAATACCTACATTAAATGTAACTGAAAAATCAGGCTTGAGAGACCCTGGACGCTCATATGTATTATATTGCCATATATTTTATCAATACTGTTAAGCTGCTGCCCTGCCCTTTCATAGTAATTTTATTTTTTGGTGAATTCCCAACCAGAAGCTACATTGACCACAGAGTGCAGAATCTTATAATCTACATACAGCAATTTTGTTTTCATTTACCATTTTTATTAAATAAAACTTGGGATTTATAGCTCTTTTATAGCAATTGTAACCATTGAAATATATTGATTTCAAAAGAGATTACTGATTTAAATTTCCAAGAGATTATTATGGTATTTGGTTATTTAAAGGGACAGTCTACCTCAGAATTTTGATTGTTTAAAAAAGATAGATAATCTCTTTATTACCCATTTCCCCATTTTTACCTCTGTGATTACCTTGTATCTAAGCCTCTGCAGACTGCCCTCATATTGCATCTTAGCCAATCAGTTCTGACTCATGAACTGTGAAAAGCTGTCAAAATGCAATGATGTAAGAGGCGACCTTCAAGGGCTTAGAAATTAGCATAGGAGTCTACCTAGGTTTAGCTTTCAGCAAAGAATACTAAAGGAACAAAGCAAATTTGATGATAAAAGTCAATTGAAACGTTTTTAAAATTGCATGCCCTATCTGAATCATAAAATTTTACTTTTGACTAGACTGCCCCTAATATTTGGGTATGATATTTTCAAGTTAATTAAATGCTTGTGTCAATAAAAGGTTAGAGGACTTGAAATATTTTTTAAAAAGGAGAAAAATCTTATCCTCTGTGCTGTAAAAAACAACTTTCTAGAGGAAGTGTACAGGAGCTGGAAGATTCCTCTTATCTTACCATTTGTGTGACTGCTGGAATTTGAAGAGCAGCCAGCATGAGTCATTCTGAAAATTGTTGGATATTTGTCAGTTTGATACTTGCTGAAAAAAAAACATTAAATTCTTTTGCTGAGACTTTACACATTTGCCTCCAGAGACATAATTATTTCTAAATTTTCAATGAAGCTAAAATATTGTTGTTGGTAGTTACCAATACAGTAAATTGTTTGCTTTCATTTCTTACTGCTCACAAGGGGATCCCTGTGCTGATGTAAAGGAAATCTGCATTCTTTAGACTTGACATGGGATCATAAAATCTCTATAGCAACCATCAATTTCATGGACTAGTGATCATATGGAGCAAAGGTTCAGGTCATTCATACAGTGGTTGAAGGAAAAGCCAATCACTACTAAATAAATCTATTTGAGAACTTCTACAGGAGGTTTAAAGTTTTCAATGAAAAAGAAATGAAATAGGAAGTTTCTTCTTTTTTTTTTATCTATTGTCCTTTTGTTACTCTCTCACGCTCTATCTCCTTTTTTTTTCTCTCTTTTCTCTCTCTTCTTTCTCTTTTTTCTCTCTCTCTCTCTTTTTCTCTCTCTCTCTCTCTCTCTCTCTTTTTTTTTTTTCTCTCTCTTTGTGTGTGTGTGTTTCTCTCTCTCTCTCTCACTCTTTCGCTCTCTCTCTCTTTGTGTGTCTCTCTTTTTCTCTCTCTTTCTCTCTCAATTTCTCTCTCTTTCTCTATCTATAATGGGATCTTTGTTAAATACTTTAGTTGGAATGCTGCATTATTTTCTTAGAAAGATATTATTTACTATTATTTTACTCTAAGTCAGATCAGTGGTTAATTTTCAAAATATGTCTGAATGCTGGAGGAGTTATCTCAAATTGTCAAAGCCATGATTGGATATGAAAAATCCTATATTTGATTCCTACAACTATAATGAATTATGGCAGATCTATTCTTATAAACTTGTCCAAATTAAGGTAGCTGTAATGTATTTTTATCATTGGATGAGATGAAAATATTCCAATAGTACATAAAATAAATGGAAAGATAGGCAAGGGCCAGGGTTAGGCTAGGAGACATAAAGTAGATACATTTTGAGGGAATATAGTTGATTGATCAACTAAGATGTATATGAAATATGCAAAACTATTTAACAGCAGTAAAGCAGCAGACAGTAACTGAGGTAAAAGGCTGTAGTATGATGTGAAAAAATACTGTCTTATGTGTGTGTGTTTGTTTGTTGAGTTAAACTCAGGAGAGCAGAGTAAGGAATTAGAGATGGAGAAGAATCCTTTAAAGTAGGGTGACCAGACGTCCCCAATTTTAGGAAACAGTCCTCGGATTGAGGAGATTGTCCCCCGGAAAAATAATGTCCCCGGCTCCTGTTGTACTGCAGCCAAGTCCTGATAACATCACTTCGTCCCAGCGTATGGCATGCAGCACGCAGCTCAGGAGGGAAGAGCTTGTGTGTGTATATGTATGCTTGTATGTATGTGTGTATATGTATGCTTGTATGTGTGTATATGTGAGTAAAACAAAATGTGTAATGCACTTACCCCTTTCTACCATATATGGGTAGGCAAATCAATACACCGCAGTGTCTTCGCGCCATGTCACCGCCTCGGAAAAGACGTCATTGCGCTACGTCCAACGGCACACGTCCTGCCTCTAATTGTTGTGATGTGTAAATATTCTATGTGACATAAGTGAAAATAAGGTGATCATTAAAAAGTTAAAATCCACAGAAGTGATCAAGACAATATCTTATCATAACACTTAAAAGTAGAAAATATAAGGAGCTATTACTTATTCTTGCTACCCGATTGCTCTCCATAGCGTGCACTGCTCAGCTGGCTACTAGTTGTCATGGTAACTGTACGAGTTGTAACATAATATGGAAAACTGTACATATCATCCTATTTTTGAAATTTTGTATTTATATTTTACAATCGCTAATGAATATATATTACATCAATCCATTACATGTATGTTGTCTAGACCATATTTACTAATGTGCCACTACACTGAAATTTATTTTAGTGTGAAGTATTTCTACCCTATTTCTAATTTATAAATTTATATTCTAATCTTCTATTTAATAGAACATGTTTCCTCTAAAATAAATTCTTTATAAGTTACAATGCCAGTCCAGATGTGTGTTGAGTCCTCTTGGTATTAAGGTCCCTAGTACAAATGTCTATTTTGCTTCTTTTTGATGTTCCGTGACAGATTGAAATTGTTCAAACAATATATAGCCAATCTCATACTGATTTGGAATGGCACATAAAAAAAAACTACAGGAATGATACAAGGCACTCCACCAAGTAAATCCAGTCTTAAAATTCAAGATTATTTATAGTGAGTCAACCAATCGGGTAACAAGAATAAGTAATAGCTCCTTATATTTTCTATTTTTAAGTGTTTATGATAAGATATTGGGGTTGATTTAACAAGGGCCTAATGTTACCCTTGGTTCCGCGCGAGCCTTCAGGCTCGCCAAAAACAGCAGTTACATAACTGCTCCATAACTTGTCCGCTGCCTCTGAGGCTGCGGTCTTCAATCCGCCCGATCCTATATGATTGGGCTGATTGACACCCCCTGTGTGATTGGCCCCAAATCTGCAGGGGACAGCATTGCACAAGCAGTTCTGGTAAACTGCTTGTGCAATGATAAATGCCAAAAGCCTATGCTGTCGGCATTCAGCAATGTTTGTCAGACATGATACGCTACAGCGTATCATGTCGGACAGACATTGGTAAATCTACCCCATTATCTTGATAACTTCTGTGGATTTTAACTTTTTAATTACCTTATTTTCACTTATGTCACATAGAATATTTACACATCGCAACAATTGGTGGCGGGACATGCGCCATGGGTCATGATTTCCCGATTTCCAAGGAGGGGACATGGCGCAAACACACGGCGGCGTACGGATTAGCCTCCTCATATATTGTAGAAGGGGTAAGTGTGTAACACATTTTGTTTTACTCACATGTCTGCATAGGCGTCTCTACAGGGGGGCAAGGGGGGACAAACCCCCCTAGAATATTGTTTGCCCCCCCCATTTGTCCCCCCAGTATGCATGACGAGGGAAAGACAGGCAGCATCCAGTGCCGAGACAGCACCAGAAACATGTGGTGTTTTTATTTTAACTTTCTGAATACTAGTTTCAATGACCCCCACTGGCTCCCCCACAGCAATGCTGAAACATTCCCTCCCCATCACTTTTAGTGAGCCCCAGTCACGTTCTCTAGCTCATAGCACAATGAACGTGCCCGGAGAGTAAGAGAAAGGAGGAGGCGGAGCATGAGCAGAGCAGCATCTGCAAGAAGAGAGGGAGCAGTAGTGTACCCAGAAGGTTGAAGACAGCAAGGGAACTTGCAGAAGATCTGTGGGGGTAAGTTGAGTAAAATTACTCTATCAATCATAACATTACCACTGCTTGGAACCTGATTGTATAAATTAAATTTAGTGCCTTTGCTTAGCAGAGCTTATAGTCCCTTAGTATATAGCAGTTTCAGTATCACACCCTGACCCTCCCCCGCCACTCGTGATATGGGGGAGGAGGAGTGATATTGAAAATGCTATATACTAAGGGACTATTGTGCTAACATAAACCAATATGAGCTATTTGGAATTGGAATCCTATAGTTATTGTTGTGTAGGGCTGAGCTGTTGCTGGCAGTGTGTGTATTTCATACACACACACTCGCCCGCCCGTACACACACACACACACACACACACACACACACACACACACACACACACACACATATATATATATATATATATATATATATATATATCCTCTCCAAGAACACAGGCACTCACTGGTCTTTATAAAAGGTAATCCTTTATTCAATCCATTAAGACGATAATAATACCATGACGTTTCGAAACGTCATGGTATTATTATCGTCTTAATGGATTGAATAAAGGATTACCTTTTATAAAGACCAGTTCTTGGAGAGGATACGAATTGGCTTGCAGTGCACCTTGGCAGTTGAATTGGTGTAAGATTGTGCTGTCCTCTATCTGGACTGTATATATATATATATATATATATATATGCAACTATTTGCTCTTTAGTAGGAAACCTTTATAATTATCCACTATCTTCATTGAAGTGATGACTATATAGATATATATATACTGTGTATGTATGTATGTATGTGTGTGTGTGTATATATATATATATATATATATATATATATATATATATATTTATATTACAGGTAGCCCTCAGTTTACGCCGGGGTTAGGTTCCAGAAGGAATGGTTGTAAATCAAAACCGTTGTAAATTGAAACCCAGTTTATAATGTAAGTCAATGGGAAGTGAGGGAGATAGGTTGCAGGCCCCTCTCAAAATGGTCATAAGTAGCACCTAATACATTATTTTTAAAGCTTTGAAATGAAGACGTTAAATGCTAAACAGCATTATAAACCTAATAAAATAATCACACAACACAGACTTCACTTGCATTTTTCTGAAAACAGTTCTTCCTATGCATTCCAATCTGGACTGATTTATAGACAGGAAGATCTTGTTCCTTTGAAATCTGCTCGATAGCTCAGGTATGGTTAAACTGATTAATTTCAGCTTGCTTGGCTTTGCTGCAACACAAGCGGACAGCTCCACCTACTGACTATTTTAATAAATGCACTGCTTCTCAATGCTTTTCAATAGCAGTCACATGACTGGAAAAAAAGGTTGTTATTCTGAAACAGTGTAAATTGAACCGTTGTAAAACGAGGGCCACCTGTGTGTATATATATACATACATACATATAATATAACTCACAAAGTGTTATGAAAAAAAATCTGTCCATTTTACAGGGACTTTAAATTCTACTATTCTCTGCTGTAAAAAAAGAGTAGAATTTAAAGTCCCTGTAAAATTAACAGATTTTTTTTTCATAACACGTGAGCTATATCACATGTATACCAATGTTTTTCTCAAAGGGGGCTGAAACAGCTTCTAAAAGTAATGTATGTACCCAGCAACACTACCACCAGAGTAGGCCTTTTTATTATACTTTTGACTGAAAGGGAGTGCAGCCAATCACCTGAGATACAGTCAGTACCATAGGTTTTAAAGAGCTGCTTCCTTGCATATATTTTATGAACCAAAGCTTAGATAGGGCATTGTGAGCACTCTCTGTGTTTCCTATGGAGTAGGATGTACAGAATTTTCCACCCCTCACTTTTAGGTGCCATTTTTATCACCCTAAAGATAAGCTTTTTAGTAAGTTTTACTACAAAGCTGGTGAAATATTCCCTTTCACTCATGGACTGAAAACAATTAAAAGCTATTTACATTTAAAATATCACTATAGCATTTGTTTTTACAGTATGTTAGTGTCTATGCATTAATGTATGTGTATGCATGAGTGTGTGTATACGTTAGTATAAGTGTGTGAGTGTGTATTCTTGAGTGTGTAAGTGTGAGTATGTGTGTGTATTCATGAGTTTGTGAGTGTGTGTGTATGCATTAGTGTGTGTGTATGCATTAGTGTGTGTGTATGCATTAGTGTGTGTGTATGTGTATGCATTATGTGAGTTTGTGTATGCATTAGTGTGTGTGTATGTATGAGTGGGTGTATGCATCAGTCTGTTTGTATGTATAAGTATGTCTGTGTAAGTGTGTGTTATGCATTAGTGTGTATGTGTGAGTGTGTGTGCATGTGTGAGTGTATGTATGTGTAAATGCATTAGTGTGTGTTAGTGTGTGTATGTACGAGTGTGTGCGTGTATGTGTCAGTGTGTATATGCGTGTGTGTATGTGTCAGTGTGTGTATGCATTAGTGTGTGTGATGTATGAGTGTGTGTATGCATTAGTATGTGTGTATATATGAGTGTATGTGAGTGTGTGTATGCATTAGTTTCTATGTGTGAATGCATGTGTGTGTATATGTATGTATGTATGAGTGAATATGTATGTATGTATGAATGAGAGTGTATGTATAGGTATGTATGAGTGAGTGTGTATGTGTATGTATGAGTGAGTGTGTATGTATAAGTGAGTTTGTGTATGTATGAGTGTTTATGCATATTCAGTGGTATGATTTAATGGTGAAAATGATTAGTGTCTCCCCAGTTTTGACTGTGGTATTTTATGTGCCCCCCCCCCTATATATTGTTCCTAGAGTCGCCACTGCATGTCTGAAAGGGGTAATATCCCGAAAACTTTAACAATTGATTAAAGCATAAGATTGAACAACGCGCAGAGAGTGCTTCCTGTGGATTCCTTTTTCTATTATATAGAAAATAAGATTGAAATCCAGCACTCAGACCCAAGGTGTGTGCAAGCTAGCACAGGATCACTGCAAGGATCCAAACAGTATCCAAAATCTTCAAAGAATGCAGCAGCACCACTTCTCATATAAAAAGTTCCTTTATTAAACACATAGTAGGAGCAGGTAAAATAGAACGATGTTTCGGGTGGTTATCCCTTAGTCATGTTCACATAATGTTTGTTAGACTTAATCACCTTTAAATAGCCATCAGTCAGGTGAGACCACACCTTTCACCTTAATTACTTAGATATACATTTTTCTTAGCCTCTATTGCCATCTAGTGGTCTAACCCATATCAAACATACAATTTTATTATACAAAAACATATTTTTTAAAAAAAGAGAACAATCACATTTGTTGAAGAGCAGATATCAAAAATGTCAAAATATAAAATTATAAAATTAAATGCCAGAAAAGGAATTGTATAAAGATAAAAATCTTTTACTTTACAGGAATACACTTAAATCAAGTTCCCTATTCATACCATTGGGGATTAAGCAATCTAATTTATTGATCCAAAATGCCTCACGTTTTTTGAGAAGCAGTTCTCTATTGCCGCCACGTCTAGGGCTCTGTATATGGTCTATTATTTGAAATCTTAGTTGTGCAATAGAGTGACCTTTACTCAAAAAATGGTGGGCAACTGGGGCCTTTAAATCTCCTGTCCTTATATTGGATTTATGTTGAATTATTCTATCTCTCACCCTCTGGGTCGTCTCTCCGATATAAATTAACCCACACGGACATTTAATTAGATATATAACAAAATTAGCATTACAATTGTAGTAGCCCTTTATTTTAAATTTCTGTCCCGTAAGGGGGTGGATGAATATATCAGATTTTATCATGTTATTGCAACTGGAGCAATTAAGACAAGGGAAACAGCCATTTCTTTCTGAAGTAATGTACCCCAATTTGGATTTCTTACTAGAACCCACGTCAGCCTTAACAATTTTGTCTTTTAAACTAGGAAGTCTAGTGTAGGCTGCACTTTGCACTCAGTGACATTAACCAGAGTTCTGACCTCTGGTTAATTAAAAAAATGTCCCCCAATTGCCCCCAAAATAAAGAGTTTTGTTCTTTTTTTATAAATAAAATATATTAGCTTTTTTTTTATTATTTATTTATTTGAAATATAACTGCACAAAGCAGTTATAAGGGGTTAAAGTGAGCGGATGTGAGATGTTATAGAAAAAAAACAGCATTGAAAAGTGCCTTAACATTGCGGTCTATGGGGACTGTGTTATCACTTGAAATATATATGTATATGCTTATATACATATATATTTGTGTGTTAATATGTGTATATACACATATAAACAAATATATACTGTATATATATATATATATATATATATTCATATACATATATACAAAAATAAATTCAAGTTACAGTTAAGTATTGAATATGGGCTTAAAGTGCAGTCTCTTGGAGGAAGGATTTAGGAATTTACAGCTCTGTAATATGTAGCCCCCTCTTTTTTCAAGGGACCAAAAGTAATTAGACAATTGACTCAAAAGCTTCTTCATAGACAGGTGTGGGCTATTCCTTCATTATTTCATCATCAATTAAGCAGGTAAATGGTCTGGAGTGGATTCCTGGTGTGGCATTCGCATTTGGAAGCTGCTATTGTGAACCCACAACATGCATTCAAAGAAGCTCCCAATGCAAGTGAAACAGACCTGCAAAAACAAAAGAAATCCATCAGAGAGAAAGCATGAACATTAGGAGTTGCCAAATCAAAAGTTTGGTACATTCTGAGAATAAAAGAACACACTGGTGAGCTCTGCAATACAAAAAGGCCTGGACATCCATGGAAGACAACAGTGGTGGATGATCATAGGATCCTTTTCATGGTAAAGAAAAAACCCTTCACAATATCCAGCCAAGTGAAGGACACTCTCCAGGAGGTAGGTATATCATTATCCAAGTCTAATATAAAGAGAAGACTTCACAACAGTAAATACAGAGGGTTCAACGCAAGGTGCAAACCATTTATAAGCCTCAAGAATAGAAAGGCCAGATTAGACTTTGCCAAAAAATATCTAAAAAAGCCAGCCCAGTTCTGGAACAGCATTCTTTGGACAGATGAAACTTAGATCAACCTGTACCAGAATGTTGGGAAGGAAAAGGTATGGAGAAGGTTTGGAACGGCTCATGATCCGAAGCATACCACATCATCTGTAAAACACGGTGGAGGCAATGTGAGGGCATGGGTATGCATGGCTTCCAATGGCACTGGGTCACTAGAGTTAATAGATGATGTGACAGAAGCAGCCGGATGAATTCTGAAGTGTATAGGGATATATTGTCAGCTCAGATTCAGCCAAATTCATCGAAGTTGATTGGAAGGCGTTTCACTTTACAGATGGATAATGACCCAAAACATACTGCAAAAGCAACCCAGGAGTTTTTAAGGCAAAGAAGTGGAATAATCTGCAATGGCCAAGTCAATCACCTGATCTCAATTCGATCAAGCATGCATTTCACTTAAGGCAGAAAGACCCACAAACAAACAACTGAAGACAGCTGCAGTAAAGGCCTGGCAAAGCATCACAAAGAAGGAAACCCAGCGTTGGTGATGCCCATGCGTTCCAGACAGTCATTTCCAACAAAGGATTTTTGACAAAGTATTAAACATGAAAAATGTATTTATGATTGTGTTAATTTTTCCAATTACATTTGAGCCCCTTAAATAAGGGGGCTGTGTGTAAAAATGGTTGCAATTCCTAAATGTTTCTTACAATATTTTTGTCCAACCCCTTGAATTAAAAATGAAAGTCTGCACTTCAATTGCATCTCAGTTGTTTAATTTGAAATCCATTGTAGTGGTGTACAGAGCCAGAATTAGGAAAATTATGTCAGTGTCCAATTATTTACTGACCTAACTGTATTTTAAATATGCTGCCCATTGCTACGCGACTTATCCCCTTTGTTAGGTTCTCTGCCGTTCCTATCAGCCACAGAACGGGGCTCCTATTGGAGCCTATGGAAGCGTGCTCTCGTGAGCGCAAAGCTTCTATTTGCATGCACGGGTATTACGAGTAGAACACAAATATTGCACTCGTGAAAACACAATTTTGCTCTTCACTCGTAATCTGGCCCTTAAAGTTTCAATATATTTGTCTTTCTACTTCTAAAAGTAAGAATGACCATAGTTTAAAAACAATCTAGTAATTCTAGGGATCTGCAAATGTCTTCATTAATTAATTTCAAAATGTCACTAATTATATTCTAGGCCATTCGTTTACCACCATTTACATATGGCAATGTTTTATTTTATGATTTATTAGTTTTTTTGTGCTGAACAAATATCACATTGAAGTTTATTGTCGATGTTGATGTTTATCTAAAAAAAAATTTGAATATCACATTTAAAAATGGCAGAACTAACATTAGTTCATTCATTAATTAAAGGCCATGGTGTTAAAATGATAAATTATTACATTATATAAGAAAAACACTCTATAAACAATATTTACTGCATGAAAAAATATTAATGCTGTTTATTTTAATTTTGAAGCTAACAGGAAGTATATGTTTGTGTACAGGTAGACTGATTGCTCACTGACTGGTAATAAAAAATACAATAACAATGTATATATTTTCTCTCTACAGGAACATCCATTAACAAAACTAACACATGTTAGAATGTCCTCTTTTAAATACAGCAATGACTTTAAACTGAATGTAAACTCAACTGTATTGCTAATCGCCATATTCTCAATCTCTAGAAATCAGGGGGACTTAAATTTCATAGTTTTGTTTTTTTTTTTACTTTTGAAATTAAAAAAAATCTACCCTTTTATCTTAATATTTGTCCCGCGATTCCTCCACACGCCATTTTGTCCCTCATTTCAGGAAATATTGACAAGTATTGACAATCTGGTTCTCTCCCCCCCCCCCCCCCCGGGCATTCAACCCCTTTTTTGCAACGGCATGTGATTCTTCTGTGCATGCGTTAGCGATAGTATCAAGCTTCAGAAGCGATGCGCGTCCACATGACGTGCATGCTCTATAACACCCACTTACACTTTCCAGAAAATAACTATCTCATTGCACGCTGTAGTATAGACTATTTTAACGCATGCACAGATTCAGTGTATCAAATTTGAAAGCAAGCGCAGATAAAGTACATTGTTTCTCGAACGCATGCGCATAGTTAGAGCTCCACGGGTGCGCGTTTTAGACCTACGTATAGAGCGGGTATATGTTACATTGTCAATAACAAGGAAGTGCCGGCGGGAAGGAGTTTGGTCTAAAGCGGAGAAAAGTTATTATTAAAAATATATATCATCTGGTAAATATTTTCGAAAAATAAAGTTAGCAGTTCGAAAAATAAAGTTAGCGGTTTGAATACGGATGTTGAAAGGAAGTATTAAGAGGCTTCACCAGTGATAAAATTGACATTCACTTTAATATATCTCTCTGTTAATGAAATATCTGAACTGTAATGGCTCATGTATTATAGTGAACATTCTTTTGAAAGGATTTAAGCAAAACAATGTCAAATTTGACTTTAAGTCCCTTTAAAGATTCTGTTTGGAACTTTTTGGAAGCTCAATATAATGAATGCATGGGAAAAGCTAAGACAGAATGCAGATGGGTATTTACTGTTTGAAATTTAATCATTGATACAGTAATGTCAAGTAGCCATCTGCAACAGTGATGACCGCCTAACACATGGGTGCCAATCATTATTTTAGAAACCTTTTTAGGTCACTTATGTGTTTAATAGCTATAAATGTATATTTCCTAAAACATGTCCAGTGGCACAGGAGCAGTTGTAATTAAGGCTGCAGGGTACCCTCTGTCTGCTGCTCTCCCCTCCATAGGGCTGTTTTTAATTGTGGCCCCTTGTTTGCACACCAATCAGAAGTCCCCAAAGCCCACATTTTAGTTCCACTTTTTTCTGAGACCATAAAACTATGGCACACATTGTTAGTTTTGCTCTTTCCAAGTATGCACAAGAACTAGTGCTGAGTGCCGTATGTGGCCTATGTTCTAGCGTGGGCCATCCCTGATCCCTCCCACATTCAAAAATTCTGCACTTTAAAGGAACATGAAACCCATTTTCTTCTCTTCTGTGATTCAGACATATCATACACTTTTTACAAATAAATCCCAATTTACTTTATTATCAAATTTACTTTATTCTTAATGTATCCTTTGTTAAATAGATATCTAGATAGGTAGCGTGCACATTTCTGGAGCACTATATGACAGAAAACATTGCTGTCAGATATTGCTCTTGCAAATGTATAATGCAATTATAAAACTGCTGCCATATAGTGCTCCAGTCCCATACATGCTCCTACACCTTCCTAACTACTTTTCAACAAAGGATACCAAGAGAACAGAATAAATTTGAAGACTTTTTTTAACATTTTTACACTCTATCTTAACGATTAAATACATTTTTGGGGGTGTTTTATGTCCTTTTCATTGGATATTTATATCTTTCTTTCTATCTTTAGTATTTAAAAAAATGTAAGCAGTGATTTAAAGGTATAGGATATATGGCAGGTTGTTGGTCTGGCAACAGCTCAAATATACACACATTTATACATATGTACATAAATATATACATACATAATGTCACCAAAGCATTGTTTCTTCCAAATATGAAACTACCGATGAGCTAATAAGGTGATGTACTCATGTGTATTGGCTAAGGGCTGAATGTTTCATGCTCAGGAGCTGCAGTGCTTTTGTCTCCTCAGTGGGATTTTTCCTATGTGTTTCACCTACTTGCAAGGGTTTAACATACAGTTAGGTAGGGTCAGTAGTGCAAAAATTATATGCCCTATCATTTTTGAGCATGTGATTTTTGCATCAGAATGTCCCTTTAAAAGGACATGAAACTCAAACAAATGTGTTTAATGAATCGGATAGAGAATACAAGTTTTGAAACAATTCCAATTTAGTTCTATTATCAAATTGATGTTGTTCTCATGGTATCCTTTGTTTGTTTAAGAGATATCTGGATAAGGTAGCATTTACATGTCTGGAGTACTATATGACCGGAAATAGTGCTGCTATTGCGTGCTCTTGCTTATATTTAACATTGTTGCAGACTGCTGCACACTCCTGGACTTGCCTTACTGCTTTTCAACAAAGAATAACAAGACCACAAAGAAATGTTGATCATACAAGTACATTTTTAAGTAGTTTAAAATTGTATGTTCTATCTGAATCAGGATTTGATCGTGATTTCATGGTTTTATGTCCCTTTAAATATTTTAGGAAGACAAATGTCCCAGTATTCCTATATCAAAATTCTGTGCAATTAACAGACAGCTGGTCAGGAGAGACTAGAATGTAAATTGCAGCATTCAATTCACTGTGGATCCACTCTATTACTTATTTTATGTTAATTATTATTAGTATAGGCAGGTAAAAAAACAAAGCTTGTCAGCAATCACAAAATCAAACTCATAAAGAAATTGTAACATACACAAAATAAATGAAAGATGTTCAATGTTTATAAACTGTGAAGAGTTCATGGTAAATGTGAACCTTCTGTGGGGACACTGAGGGGGAGGAAGTATAAGTTGCTCAAACCAAGCAGCTGAAATACTACGAAAAAGATTACATTACAATTTATTGGAATATAAAGAACAACAATCTTTTTCCAAGTAAACTCCAATTTAACCAAATGTGACCTTTTTTTTTTTTTTTTTTTTTTAAAGGGACAGTAAAGTCAAAATTAAACTTTCATGATTCAGACAGAGCATGTGATTTTAAACAACTTTCCAATTTACTCCTATTATTAAATTTGCTTGGTAAACATTGTTGAAGAGCATATCTAGGTATCTAGGCTGATAGGAGCTCAGGAGGGTGCACATGTCTTAAGCATTTTTTGCTATAAACATTGTTGCAAACACTGCTGCCAGATGGCTAAAGACACGTGCACTGCCCTGAGCTCATCTAGGAAAGCAAGAGGCAATACACAAACATGTAATTGGATGCAAGACTCCAATCTGTGATACAAGTGATACACACACATATATATATATATATATATATATATATATATATATATATATATATATGTACATTTGTATTTAAATATTTATGTGTAAATATTTGTGTTTTACTGTACATGTACATATTTAGCATTCTAATGTTCTTACAGGGTAATGTCCTTTTTATTTTAAATACATATTTCTATATACCTATACCTGTTTATATATTCCTATAGATATATAGGTGTGTGTGTATATATATATATTACATGAACAGTATCATATTCATATATATATATATATAGACATTTATATTTATTATTAAAAAAGTACATTCTTTTCTATGGGAAGAACATACCAATGTAAAATATGCTTTTTGCGCATCATGTTTCGTGATTTAGATTTAACGTGGTTGGGTTAGCGAACAGGAAAACGTAGTAATCTTAAGGCACGTTATTGAAATATTAGATATAAAATATTTTTAAAACTACTAAAAGTCATTAAACATACTGTAAAATATTCAAAATAATCCATAGAATATATCTATTTTTTATAGTATGTTTAATAATTGTATTAATATTTTATATGTAATATTTAAGCTTTAAGATTACGCGTGCATAAAACCTTCTGTCTAGCGATGTCATTGTTCAAGCGGGAGCACTCTACTCATAATCTACTATATTACTGCTACTCATTAGATTAGCAGAGTAACTGGTAAATATTATAAATTAATTTTTCTACTGTGTTTACTATGCACATGCATTGCAGACCTTCAGTTAAAAATACATAATACTCATATGCTAAATCACTTGAAACTGATGCAGTATAACTGTAAAAAGCTGACAGGAAAATATCACTTGAGAATCTCTATGTAAAAAAGGAAGATATTTTACCTCACAACTTCCTCAGCTCAGCAGTGTAAGTTTTGTGTAAAAAGTTATACTCAGCTGCTGCCCAGCTGCAAGGTAAAAAATATAATTAAGAAATGAACTGCAGCCAATCAGCATCAGCAGTGCTGAGGACATAAACTCTTTTACTGTGATCTCATAATATTTGACTTAACTCTCATGAAATTTCATAGTAAACTTCCTTAAACTGAATAGGGAAATAACATGAGTGTGCACGAGGCTCACTCTCTTGCCTGTCCCGAGACATACATACTGATTTGCTGCTTAAAGTCCTTTGCAATGGGGTTTGAATACTTAGGACATTTTGAGGTCAAATATCTTTCTTTTTTACATAGAGATGTTCAGGTGATATTTTCTAGTCAGCTTTTTACAGCTATGCTGCATCACTTTCAAGTGTTTCAACATTTGGGTATCATGGCCCTTTAATCTCCCCTGTAGCATGAAGCAGTCATGAGCATGGTCTATTCATTGTTATGGCTTGAGCAATATAAAATCAGAAGGCTGCATTGTTACCGTCTCTTTAGAAAATATTGGGGGGGGGGGGATTAAAAATACAAAAAGGTTAGCCTAAATCACCCTTGATATTTCAGAACTACATTTCCCATGATGCTCAACTAGACTACATTATGCCTAAGCTTCATTTGATGTAGTTTCAAAACATTTGGGGTGCCAAAGTTAGCCATCACTGGCCTAGATGTTCAAATTGAACATGCTTATTTCTCAGGTAGAGACCTGCAAAATATTTAAACATTTTTTGTGTTCCAAATGTTGAAGTATTAAGGACCAGAATGGGTCATAGTAAGAAATGTCTGTTAGCGGGGTTGAGAAACACCAACCTATTTGCTCTTACAATTTTGCTATATGTAATGGACATCATTACGCAAAGTATGTTGATATGTCTTCTTACAGGTTAAAAAAAAAACATAGAAAAGAAGTTGATAGTCCAAACTCAAAGGGTATGAGTCATACAGAATGAGAGGTGAGGAGGTGTCGTCATGTCCAGTAAATGAGTAGAACAGCTGAATAGGGCAAAATGCTGGGAAATATTCTAGATATGGTTTACGACCACATAAACCATATCTATATGCAATAACATTTCTGAGAAAGTTTGCCTATATAATTATAGAGTTCCTTGGTTTATTATCGTTGTTGTTGTTGTTGATATTATTATTATCCAGAATAGGTAAATCAAAAAGTAAGACATCGCTTAGTTTTATATGGTAATTCATATCAAAATAATGCTAACACATAAACATAAAGAATTTAAGTTTATAGATGATTGCATGGTGGTGATGAGATGGAGAAAGTAAGACTAAAATTAAAAAATGTAAACTAGTATCTGGGTCACTAAAAATTATAGTGGCAAATGTACCTAGAAATCATAAATGGGGGGGGGGGTAGGTGGTAAAAGGTTAAAGGCAGTATGAGAGAAAAACTAATAGGAACGGTGGGATACTAACCTTCAAAGTAATTCTTCTAATGTAATAAAACTGATGTCATATTGTAATAATTTACTGTAACCTAGTAAAATAAGACTTTTTTTCTGCTGAAGATGAATAATTAGTAAAGAAAAATATCTTTGTCAGCTTTTGTGCTGTTTCAAAAAAAAAAAAAAAATCTGAAAACATTTCATTGAGAATAATTGCTAAAACTGTTGCTAATCATAAAATTATACAGCTGGTGTTTACAGTTAATTTCTGAATGAAAATACATTTTGTATCATAGAAGGGGTTTTTTAGGCCATTTTGTCCACTTTAGTCCTTTTTTACCCACAGACAGTCACTTTAGTCACTGCTGTAGCAGCTGGAATATTAATCTAAGGCCTTCCTACACATAGGTTTATTTGCTGAACAGTCCTCTGCTGTGTATGTACCGGGTGGAGGCCAAAAACTCTGGGTGTGACTTTGGTTATGTGTGACCAATTCATAACCTCAAGCAATAAATCCAAAAACCACTAAATGGAGTCACTTTCCACACAGTTCTATATTTAACAAATAATCTATATTTTGTTTGTTACAAAAGTGTAATTTTCCTAGCAAAGGTCCATGTATAGTTTCCCGCCCCAGATATACACAGATTGTACTGCTGGGCAATGCTCTCTGGGATTTATCTTAGTCACACCTACCACATGAATATTTTATCAGCCTTTCTCCATGTAATAAGAAATATATGTGGCTTCATCATAAAGTATTATAACTCATTTAAATTGAAAACAGCGGAAGTCAACAGCTCATGTTTTGGAGATAAATAAGTAAAAAACAAGGAAGGTGTTTATAGTGACGAATTAACATTTCTGTTTGTTTCAATCTGTAATTTAAGACTTCCAAAGAGAATTAAGCGTTTAACAGGGCATTAAACTGAATAATTCATAAGTTAGACTGATGCTATTTATTTTATATGAATTGTTATGAAATATTATATCACAGAAAACAAATAACATAATGTATAGGCCAGGGGTTAACACATTTATTCAAAACTTAGTAGTCAGAATATTTATAAACCAACCACATACATATTTCAGGATACAAATGTTATATATAAATATTCAATAAACTAAAAGGTTGGAGCTGTAAGTAAAATATTAAGATTCACAGCTCCCTGCCTCGCGGAGTTTGTCCTGCCATAGTATATCATGTCCTCATCTGACTGTTTGGTTATTTATAACTCAGGGACTAAGTAGCTTGAATGTAAAAAGTATTCTGGTACCAATACATGTACAGTATTTATATGTGTAGCTTCCATAATGTGTTTGGTTTTACTTTTAACAATTTTATTAAAGGGGCATAAAGCTGCAGTAAGAAATTACTCAAATGAATTTGAGATATTTTTTTTATTTTATTTTGCTTTTGCTTGTCAATACCTTATTGTTTATCCATGGTAAAATAGTTAAATACGGCCATGGATTGGCAAAGCACCACTGGTACAAATTTGGCCGCCTAGCCAATTACAAGCAGCATATGTGGGTAGCTGGCAATCTTCAGCCATATTCAGTTGAGGATCAGTAGTGCCTTGCTGATGTGTATATGACTGAGTTTACGGTAGTTAAACTGGTAGGTATAGACATGTATAATAGTACAATAAGGACATTTTGTAAACAGTAGAGCACTTCTCATTTCAGCTTTGTCTCTTTAAGGTCAAATTTCTGTAGAAATATTATGATAAATTAGCGCTACAGAATTTGCCAGTTCTGCCAGATAAATGATAATAATAATAGTAACAAGAGATTTCTTTTTCTGCCCTCACATCTACAGTACAAGAAGTTTTTTTTATTGGCTCTTTGAACATAGCTTACATTCGTACTTCAGAAGTGCTTCTAAAACCACTACTAAGGTGGAATCTTGGCGGAATGTTTTTGGCAGACTGAATACAGGAACAGTATAACCAATGTTGTCCAATACTATATGGGTCACCTGAGGTAAAAAAAACCTTACAAGATCACAGCATCTAAGGCTATGCTCTTGCATGACCTACACAAGTGCAGTTTGTTACCATTACCGGTTTATTTGTGCGCTCACATAATTTGAGTACTGCTCAGTCTTTTCCACAGTCTAAAATGCTACTGGAAATTTCAACCTTTCCGAGAAATCCACTGTCTATCTGGTTCATTTTGACCCTACTTCAGTTTGTCAGTATTGCTTATGTCTTGTTTAATTTTCCTGTGCTTGTCTACTGCCGTTTTTTCTTAATGTCTATGTAAATATCTCCTCCATAATCTTTCTATATTGTACATTGTCTATACCTCTAACCCTTCTGATTTTCTGATTTCAATAGAGCAGTTCTGCTCAAAAAGGCTATGGGGGCGATTTATCACGGCTCTAATGAGGCCGTATACCCCTGTTTCGGCACGAGCCTTCAGGCTCACCGGAAACAGGAGTTAAGAAGCAGCGGTCTTAAGACCGTTGCTCCTTAACTCGTATGCCTCCTCTAAGGCGACAAGCAGCAATCTGCCTTATTATTATTATTATTATCAGGTATTTTTAGAGCGCCAAAAGATTCAACAGATTGACACCCCTACTAACGACTGATTGGCCGCAAATCTGCAGGGAGTGGCATTGCACAAGCAGTTCACAACAACTGCTTGTGCAATGATAAATGCCGATTTGCTGTTGATCAATGTGCGGCGGTCATGATACGCTACATCATATCATGTCTGTCCGCACTTTATTAAATCGACCCCTATATCTTTATTGAAGAAAGGGGCACCATACAAAAACTAAACATATTGGGCCAGATTACCACTGTGTCATGTATTTAACGCTCCCACTTAAGTACTAACTCCGCTAGAAGTAAGCCTTTTTGCTTGCGTCAGTTAACACTTGTATTACAAGTTGAAAGTAAACTGTTTTCTCTTGTGTGCTAAAAAAGCCGAACTTAAAATATAGCTTGCGCGATAAACATACTACTCTGCCACAATCCTGCATATTCTCAAGTGCGCTAACCCGACATGGAAGAATGTGTTTTATTTATTCGTAAATACATATTTCTACATAGATCTGATGGCATTTTGGTACAGTATATTGTGTGTGTATATATATATATATATATATATATGTGTGTGTTTAAAAATACAAAGAACATATTTTGCTGTGTGCAAATATTTACAGGAAATAAACAGTACAACACTTTCATTAAATATGAATATTGCATTAATATCTTTTTACATGTTTTGAGCTACTTGACTGTAAAAGGCATTAATGCACTTATATATGTCATGTCTATATATGTATACATATGTATTTATGTGTATATATGTCTGTAAATACATATAAAAATATATATACACATATATACATATACGTCTTTAGACATGTATATTTATGTATCTCTATGTTAAAGCCCTTTGCAGCCTTTTTTTTCCCTTCTAAAACTTAAGAACTTATATCTTTGAGCCCTTATAACTTTTTTGTGCAATTTTTTTTTAATAATTGTAATTAGATAGTGTTATTATGGGTGTAACTGTACTTTGTAATGTATTTTGATGTGTTTTTTTGTGACACTTTTTTGTTTCATGAAACAGTTACAAGAGCTCTGAGGACGCGATAATCATTCTAGCGTAAATCACAATTGTGCTCAAGTGATCGCATTTATTTTCAATTTGTAATACGATAAGTAAACCAGACGCACGCAAACACCTGAGATATTCCCTTTTTTGCTTGCGCGTAACTGTTAATGCGCCACTCGTAATCTTGCCAATTATTTCTTGTTTGCCAAAAGAGTTGTCCTAGTGCTTATTCTCAGCCCTCGTGGTATTCATTTTACCATGTGATATTCAGCCAAGTTTGTAGCATGAAGTGTATATGACATGTTTTTTCAATACTTTCTTTTAGTCTTTAGTATTAATCTCTGACTGTGGAGTGTTAAGAAAGCTTCATGATCCATATCTGTGTGGTAATTCTGTCTGTCTCTATATCAGTATATGTAAATACGTTTAATTGATTATCTTGTTTCTCCTCCATACTGATATATACGAAGCACAGAATCTGTGCAGTCTAACAGAGTAAAAAGCCAAAGTAATATCCAGCACAGGTGTATAAAAATAGGATTTGCATATACTCATGTAAAGGCCAAAATGACTACATTAAAATGTGGCTAATTAGATTTTCTTTAGCCTCCTCTAATAATATATATGTCCCTACAGCCCACGTATACCATCTGTATGTCTAGATGATACTTTAGAAGGCCTGGACCCTGCAGCACTATTTCATGCATCGCTGTTGTGGCTCTCTCCATATAGTGTGGCCCTGCAGCCTCATTTTTGTAGCTATACCTGAGTGATACCTTAAGTAAGGTGTCTGGCCCCTGAAGGCCTACTCTGCGAACTATATACCAAGCTAATACCTTTAGACCATAGTCAATTGGGACTATTACTACCTTGTGGATGACAGAGGAGGCAAATGGCAGCAGGCAGGGTATATATGGTAGGCTGCCTGTATACAGTATACTGTGACAGGAGGGGGTTATTACCTCACTTCTGACAAAGTATCAAAGGATATTCTAGTGGTAAAACTATGTTGCAACATTGATGTTCACATCCTTTGTTCAAAGCACAATTGTGGAGATTATCAGGCAACTTGGTGCCAAGACTCTGACACAGATTTATAATGCAAAAACCATAGATGGATTTTGCTTTTAAGCTTGCCACTTTCTGAAAGGTGCTGCCTCATCTACAATATTAAATTTCATCTATCAGAATTTAGCACCTTTTGTTAAAAAATAATCTCTCAGATTTTCATGCAATCTTTTATTAAAGTGTCACAGTGGCACTGGAAGACTACTAGATATCTTGAGCTATCTGTATTAAGTGTATATCTGTGATTAACTCTATATTTAAGGTTCTCTCTGACTTGTTGTGGTTCTGTAGTTACATCATAGCCTGTGCATGCAGACCTCCCCATCAAGTAATCCCTTCTCCAGGACTGCGGTTAAGATGGTTATTACAAACTTCTGTAGCCAATTGAGACATACATTAGTATAAATAATTGTAGAATAAGTCTGCTGTCATAAGAGAAATACTAACTAAAAGGAAACCTCTGTGGCTTTTTAAATGTAAAGTATGGAGACAGAAATGTGTGTGCAGACTGTGTTAAAGCAGAAACATTTGCTTCCAACATTCTATTGTTCAGCACTATGCTACTTTCTGGAACGGTTGTAATTCAAACTACTATTTTGTTAAAAGAAAACAAACTTATTGTTAACTGCAAAAAAAAAAAAAAAATTGGACTGATTGTTAAATGGAATTTTTTTTTGAAAAATGATGTAAAGGAACATAACTACTTTAAATTTAAACCACACTACAATTAAATAATTTTATTATTCTTTTTTAGTGTACATTTTTTATATAAACATTACCTTATGAACTAAATATTTTTTTCTTTCTTTCCAGTTTCCATTGTTAAATTGATTCTGTTTATGCAGTTATTTCCACACCACTGGATTGCTTCAAACACTGGTGGCTTTTATTAAATATAAATTTTAATTTAATGATTTCCCACACACATATTAAAAGTACAAGAGGCTGGACACTGCTTATATTAGATTTTAGTAAATATGTTTTGTTTTGTCTGTGAAGGAACCCAACAGCTCATTTTAAAGTCATATAAAAGTTCTCTGCTTTTGTGCTAATTTGTTTTATACATGCAAACTGCTGCTGATGAAACATATTCCTTTTCTGCGCATGTTCCATGTGCTGGTGACATTTCTTTATAGAAGGCAAATTTGTTAAATAAAATATAGAAGAAATATAGGTTAAAAAGTAACAATTCTGTTTGAAATTAAATTATTTAAATTTATATTTTTCCCTATTAAAGGGATAGTCTAGTCAAAATTAAACTTTCATGATTCAGATAGAGCAGGCAATTTTTAAGCAACTTTCTAATTTACTCCTGTTATCAATTTTTCTTTGTTCTCTTGGTATCTTTATTTAAAAAAAGCAAGAATGTTAGCTTAGGAAACCCTCATATATTTGGTTTTGCATCAGGGTACCACTAATCAGCAAGCGCTACCCAGGCGCTGAACCAAAAATGGGCTGACTCCTAAGCTTAAATTTTTGCTTTTTCAAATAAAGATAGCAAATAAACAAAGAAAAATTGAAAGTAGGAGTAAATTAGAAAGTTTCTTAAAATTGCATGTTCTATCTGTATCATGGAAGCTTAGTTTTGACTAGACTATCCTTTTAATTTTAATAAAATGTAAGTTATTTAGTAGTTTTCTATATTGTTTGAACAAAACAACAATTTTTTTCATATACTGTACATCACCTTTTTCTTTTATTCATATGATAGGCTAAACCAGGTGCTGCCACACTCTAATGTCCTCTCGGTACCCTGATATAAAATTAATCATTTTGGGCCAGATTACAAGTGGTGTGCTAACGTTTGTGCGCAAGCGATATTAGGTTTTTATTGCGCATTGTGTTATTGCTCATGTTATAAGTTGAAAAGAAATGCAATCTCTTGAGTGCAATTGAAATTAACGTGCATCAGGTTAGCACAACCTCAGAGCTCTGGTTAACTGTTTCGCAAAAGAAAAAAGTCTCACAAAACACATCAAAAATACATTACAAAGTACAGTTGCACTCATAACACAATCTATTGAGATTTATTAAAAATAATATTGCACAAACAAGTTATAAGGGCTCAGGTGTTAGAAACAAAAATGGCAGGCAAAGGGCTTTAACATTGAGATACACACATATACATGTCTAAAGTTGCATATGTTTGTGTATATACACTCACCAGCCACTTTATTAGGTACACCTTGTTAGTACTGGGTTGGACCTCTTTTTGCCTTAATTCTTTGTGGCATAGATTCAACATGGTGTTGAAAACATTCCTCAGAGATTTTGGTCCATATTAATAGCATCACGCAGTTGCTGCAGATTTGTCGGCTGCACATCCATGATGTAAATCTCCTGTTAAAACACATCCCAAAGGTGCTCTATTGGATTGAGATCTGGTGACTGTGGAGGCCATTGGAGTACAGTTAACTCATTGTCATGTTCAAGAAACCAGTTTGAGATGATTTGAGCTTTATGACATGGTGCATTATCCTGCTGCAAGTAGCCATCAAAAGATGGGTACACTGTAGTCATAAAGGGATGGACATGGTCAGCAACTATACTTAAGTAGGCCGTGGCATTTAAACAATGTATAATTGGTACTAAGGGGCCCAGAGTGTGCTAAGAAAATATCCCCTACACCATCACCACCAGCCTGAACTGTTTACACAAAGCAGGATGGATCCATGCTTTCATGTTGTTTACTCCAAATTCTGACCCTACCATCTGAATGTCGCAGCTGAAATCAAGACTCATCAGACCAGGCAATGTTTTTCCAATCTTCTATTGTCCAATTTTGGTGACCCTGTGCGAATTGTAGCCTCAGTTTCCTGTGCTTAGCTGACAGAAGTGGCACCCGGTGTGGTCTTCTGCTGCTGTAGCCCATTTGCTTCAAGCGTTCAAAGTTGGTATTCTGCATACCTTGGTTGTAACAGTGACGTGCAGTGACGTCAGAAGCTGGTGAGGCAGTGGCTTGGATATGCCTTCATTCTTTAGATATCCTTTGTTGAAGAAATAGCAATGCACATGGGTGAGCCAATCACATGAGGTATCTATGTGCAGCCACCAATCAGCAGCTACTGAGCATATTTAGATATGATTTTCAACAAAGGATATCAAAAGAATGAAGACAATTAGATATTATATGTCAATTGGAAAGTTATTTAAATTGCATGTTCTTTCTAAATCATGAAAGAAAACATATGGGTTTCATGTCCCTTTAAATGGTGTCTTGGAAAACTGGTCAACTTAGTAAACATCTGATTTTAGTCTAAAGGATTCTAACAGAAACACTTGCCAGATAACAAAATGCTTGCTCTGATTATGAGATCTAGAAATCCATGCCCATTAAAATATGTTTAAAACATACTTTTTACTTTAATGCTGCAAATTATGCTTATAGATTCTTTCATTATTCAGTAAATATAAAAATGTCTTGATCCAGTGACGGCTGGTGAAATTTAAAGATGGTGGGGCGCTTGGCCCCACCCCTTTAAATAAAGCCACACCATCAGATGGCACTACCAATTCATTAATTAAATAAATAAAAGGTAGACAGAAACACATACACAGAGGGTTAGAGAGAGAAAGAGAAAGACACACACAGAGGGTTAGAGAGAGAGAGACACACACACGCAGAGGGTTAGAGAGAAAGAGAGAGAGAGAGAGAGAGACACAGAGGGTTAGAGAGAGAGAGAAAAAGAGAGAGACACACACAGAGGGTTAGAGAGAGAGAGAGAAAGAGAGAGAGAGAGACACACACAGAGGGTTAGAGAGAGAGAGAGAGAGAGAGAGAAAAAGAGAGAGAGAGAGAGACACACACAGAGGGCTAGAGAGAGAGAGAAAGAGAGAGAGACACACAGAGGGTTAGAGAGAGAGAGAAAGAGAGAGACACACAATCACACACAGAGGGTTAGAGAAAGAGAGTGAGACACAATCAAACACAGAGGGTTAGAGAGACATAAGGGATGAGAGAGTCAGAAGGGGAGGAAGAGAGACAGAGGGACCATGGGGAGAACAACACATAAGGAGAGGGATGGATAGATAGATGATAGATAGATAGATAGAGAGAGAGAGAGAGAGACACATACAAGGGGGGAGGGAGAGAGACCACTGCATTTTTAAGTAATAAAACAGCAGAGCTACAGAGAGTTCAGAAAGTGAAGGCAAGCTGTTAAGTTAGTGGGTGTAAAGGTTGAGGAAACAAAATACAAAAACGACCCTGCTGTAAAATAGTAAAAAAAACACTAAACCACATTCATTAAATTATAATTTTCACTAACAGAATCCCTTTCAGTGAAATCTAAGGCTGTAGAACTTACTAAGATGTGGCTAAAACACTGCTTATTGACTGAATCTGTTCCTGCTCTCTGACTCTGTCTGTATTAAGGAAGTGACAGTGGAACATTCCACTGCACTTAGAGGGGAAGTACAGAACTCTCTTTTTCACTTTAGCAAAAGCTGGCAGCTTCACAGCACAGCAACAAAATAAATGAAAGTAGTTTTTTTCCGTTTTTGTTTTGTTTTATATGATTTAACATCCAGCCCCAACCCTAAGTTCCACTTACTAATGCCTCTCACTGGATTGGTTCAGCCCAAATAGGACTGCCTCAAATAAGCAGTTAATGGGCCATCCAATGATCTTAACCACTGTCATCCAGTAGATGGCGCAGCATGTTGTGTAATGGTGGGCAGACCTGCTTGTGCCTCTCCATTGCACAACATGTATCTGTGAAGAAAAAAAATGCTGGGGAAAAAAATTGCAATTTTTTTATTTTATTTTTTTAAAGCCCATAAAAAAAATATATTTTTGCCCATATGAGAGGTGAAGCACTGCCTCACCTGCCTCTAGTGACTGCACATCACTGGGTTGTAACAAGTGTTTTTTTGAGTTACTGTTGCCTTTCTATCATCTCGTACCAGTCTGCCCATTCTCCTCTGACATCTGACATCAACAAGTCATTTTCGTCCACACAACTGCCGCTCACCGGATATTTTCTCTTTTTCAGCCCATTCTCTTTAAACCCTATCTCGTACCAGTCTCGTACCAGTCTGCCCATTCTCCTCTGACCTCTGACATCAACAAGTCATTTTCGTCCACACAACTGCCGCTCACCGGATATTTTCTCTTTTTCAGACCATTCTCTTTAAACCCTAGAGATGGTTGTACTTGAAAATCCCAGTAGATCAGCAGTTTTTTAAATAATCAGTCCTTCCCATCTGGCATGCCACGTTCAAAGTTACTTAAATCCCCTTTATTCCCCATTCTGATGCTCGGTTTGAATTTCAGCAAGTCGTCTTCACCACGTCTCAATGCCTAAAAACATTGAGTTGCAGCCATGTTATTGGCTAATTAGCAATAATTTGTGTTACCAAGCAATTAAACAGGTGTATCTTATAAAGTGGCCGGTGAGTGTGTGTGTGTATATATATATATATATATATATATATATATATATATATATATATATATATATATATATATATATATCTTTAGGATATAGAGTGTTTTTTTTTTTTTTTATAGAGAGGTTATATATATACCGTATTGTTCCGAGTATAGGCCGCTCCTGATTATAAGCCGCACCCTTAAAGTTTGGTGCTATTTTAAGAATTTTTTTTTAACTTTATATACACATTATACACATTTTTAACTTTATATACACATTATATTATATACACAAATTAGTAGAACACAGACCCCTGCTTAATTTCTGAGCCTCCCTTCCTGACAGATAACAATCTCCTTACCCAGCCCCCTCACAGGCTGCCCACTTCACATCCTATTACTGGTAACATCCTCCCTTCTGCCCTCCTCAAGCTTCAGCACCCCTATCTCCCGCACACACAGACCCCTCCTTAATGCCTTAGCCTCCCTGACAGATATCAGTCTCCTTCCCCTGCCCCCTCACACACACACATCACCCTCATAACCCTCAAAGACTGCATCCTCTTAAAACACTCAGCCTCCTTCCCTCACACAGTGCAGAGTGTAAATTTACTGTATTTAGCCCCAAAGTGAACTGCTCACAAGTATGGTAATCATATACTGATAATCAATAAACATCAAAGACTCATCATTTGAACTACCTTAATATTGACCGCTGGAAATACCGGTAAAAGTTAATGCCCTCGGCTCCCAAATCAGTGTGCAGAGCTGCGGATATGAGCTACGGCTGCCTCACAGGGACATAATGTTCCCAAATCAGCAGGGGGGAGCTACGGAGGCTTCACAAGGACATCATACTGGTAACTTGTGGGGTTTTGCAGCAGTGATGTGCTGGCGTGGTGGCTCCTGTCCGACTATGTCCCAGATCTCCCAGTTTAACTTGCTGGACTTCTCCAACAGTGGTGTGCTGGCGTGTGGGGTCACGGTCATCATCCTTGCAGTGGCTTCGGTTGTCGCCGGTGGCTGGCGGGTGCTGAAGAAATCCCGGTGTGTGCCTGAACCCTTATCTCTAACAGGAACAGCATTCCCACCCAACCCTGACATGGACTATTCAAGGTAACTTCCGTTTTTTACATATACCTGTATTTTAATTGTTTTTTTTTTTTTGCAACATCTCGATTGTAGGCTGCACCCCTAGTTTAAAGACTTACATTAGGGGAAAAAAGTGCGGCCTATACTCGGGACAATACGGTATATATATCCTCTCTATAAAAAATAAGAAAAATACTCTATATCCTAAAGATATATATATATATATATATATATATATATATATATATATATATATATATATATATATATACTAGATTTAGGTGATATATGTTTTATATGTATAACTATTCATTTTACTATTAATTTGATATATTTTTAATATAATAAAAATTAATTATATTTTCTCTCTGTCTATGAGTTCATTAGTTTTAGTTAAATTTTGTATAATCCACTTTTAGACTTTCTTGCTGGCCTTTGATGGTGAGCATTTATAGGTGCAACCACGCTTACTTCATTCCTCACAATGTCCCAATTGGGCCCAAAGTGTCAATATTCTGTGTGGCCACCATTATTTTCTAGCACTGCCTTAACCCCCTTGGGCATGGAGTTTATCAGAGCTTCACAGGTTGCCACTGGAGTCCTCTTCCACTCCTCCATGACAACATCAGAGTTTGTGGATGTTAGAGACCTTGTTCTACCCCACCTTCTGTTTGAGGATGCCCCTCAGATGCTCAATAGGGTTAAAGTCTGGAGACATGCTTGGCCAGTCCATCACCTTTACTCTCAGCTTCTTTAGCAAGGCAGTGGTCATCTTGGAGTTGTGTTTGTGGTCGTTATCATGTTGGAATTCTGCCCTGCGGCCCAGTCTCTGAAGGGAGGGGCTCATGCTCTGCTTCAGTATGTCACAGTACATGTTGGCATTCATGGTTCCCTAAATGAACTGTAGCTCCCCAGTGCCGGCAGCACTCATGCAGGCCCAAACCATGACACTCCCACCACCATGCTTGACTGTAGGCAAGACACACTTGTCTTTGTACTTTTCACCTGGTTACCGTCACACACGCTTGACACAATCTGAACCAAATAAGTTTATCTTGGCCTCATCAGACCACAGGACATGGTTCCAGTAATCCATGTCCTTAGTCTGCTTTTCTTCAGCAAACTGTTTGTGGGATTTCTTGTGCATCATCTTTAGAAGAGGCTTCCTTCTGGGACGACAGCCATGCAGACCAATTTGATGCAGTGTGCGGCATATGGTCTGAGCACTGACAGGTTGACCCCCCACCCCTTCAACCTCTGCAGCAATGCTGGCAGCACTCATACGTCTATTTCCAAAAGACAACCTCTGGATATGACCCTGAGCACATGCACTCAACTTCTTTGGTCAACCATGGCGAGGCCTGTTTTGAGTGGAACCTGTTCTGTGAAACCACTTTATGGTCTTGCCCACCATGCTACAGCTCAGTTTCAGGGTAATCTTCTTATAGACACTGCAGCACACACATAAAAAAAAGTCCAGCATTCGCTCACAAGCTCTCATCTAGGATTAAAAGCAAAACTGGAAGAGTTAGTTACTGCATTTGGCCAAATGGGACAAGTCCAGGTACCCCGTCAAGGTCTCTTCCACATACCTGAGTCTCTAATACAGCCACACAACTGCAGCCATGCACACAAATGCACACAAATGCAAGCTAATAGACTTATGTAATCACCTTGGGCGTAAGCAAAACAAGGAAAAAAAGACAGCACATCCAGACCGGACCAGGTACACATCTCATGACCCATGAACAGGCTCAGCTTTGGTTTATATCGCACTCACATAAAGCTACACTATTTACAGAGTCACAGGCAGTTAACTCCGGGCCTGCCTGGGTGCAAGTCCATAGGGTGAATTACAGAAACAGACACTGCAGCACACACATAAAAAAAGTCCAGCACTCGCTCCCAAGCTCTCAGCTAGGATTAAAAGCAAAACTGGAAGAGAGTTCTTTGGCATGAGGTGCCATGTTGAACTTCCAGTGACCAGTATGAGAGAGTGTGAGAGCGATAACACCAAATTTAACACACCTGCTCCCCATTCACACCTTCTTCCTCTGCTGCTACACACACAGGTAGTGGGATACGATCGCCATCCAGCAAACTCACTTGAGTCCCAGCATCTGCCACAGCACCAAACAAAGCAGCATGTCAGTCACATGGATCGGTCAGACAATGCCAACGCGCATTTCACCCCCTCGTCATCAAGGAAACGGGGCTTCCTCAGGGCTTATTGAAATCAATGCTTCTTTACAGGCTTTTTAAACCTTTATGTTTACATCCAGAAATCCTAGAGCTGTTTTGCTTTATTGTAGTGTGAGAACAATGTTTCTGCCAGATAATAAGTCTGTCACCCACATACCGAAGCCATAAATGGATGTGTTCATCAAAACATTTCTTTTGATAGACCTCATCCATCTCCCAGGCACCTAAATGTAGGCCCCCATTGCAGTCCCTCTAAGCTGTTTATAGACCTTGCTATCAAATGAAAAAACATTGTTATCCAGCAAAAAACAAAGCAGTTTTATAGTGAAGTCAGTATGGTCATTATACACTGTTACAGAAGCATTAGTTATTTTGTTGTGAAGAGCTTATTTCCCAGCAGCAATGCCTGAACCAGCAAGCCAGCGCCTAAGAAGGGCTCCAAGAAAACCGTAACAAGTATCATTTCATAAAGAGTTAACTCTTTTTTTTCAGCTTTTAGAAACTATTGTCTAATCACCTCTGGAGCCAGACTGCTAATTGATAAGATGAACTTGTAAACTTGTTATCTTAAGTACTGTAATCCTATTGTGGCCTGTCAAAGGACAGTGCTCTCTATCTAAATGTGTGATGGGGGATTTTGTGCTTCCCCCCCTCTCCCCCTGGGAGTGCCCTGTGTGCATGTAACCTTAATAAAAAGCAGGCTGGGCATCCCAGTCCTGAGTTCTTGTTTGACCCTCAATCGCAGCGTTGACTCGTTTTTGTGGGCAGAAGGGTATCCTAGCTGTACTGCAGCTAAGGGAGATTATTCTATATTTGCGAGACTCATATAGAATACTATGGAAAGCAGCTTCTCCCCTCTTTAGCAATAGGGATCCAGGCTACTAAGCGGTCCATCTCTCAGCGAGACTAAGGGTAACCGTAACATTTGGCGGCAGCGGCGGGATTTTCCTGGATTTCCTAGGAGAGGTACAGAACGGATGGAGAGCGCTTACGAAAAATTGAAGCGTACAACCCTAAAAGATTTACTTGAAAGCAGAGGGGGGTACGCCAGCAACCGGCCGAGGAGAGAGCTGATCGCAGAATTGACCGAACTGGATCAGAGCTTCACAATGGCGGAAACACCGACCACGATTAGTAACGAAAAAACCAGGATTGTTCGGGAAAGGCTCTCATTATACAGGCCGAACCCCTCCATGGAATTGGTACAGCAGTTGATGGCGGAGGCGGACGAGGATATACGAGAGACTCGAGCCCACGAACTCAACCTAGCGAACGCACACCGCAATGCTGAAGCCCCGCAGGTAATCATCCCTGTCGAAAATGCTGGGAGGCCCAAGATACCCTATGCGGCATTTCGACCCTTCCTAGAGAGCGAGACAGGGATTGATGAATATTTGGCGGACTTCGAAAGGCAATGTGCCCTGCACCAGATTCCCAACAGAGAGTGGCCCACGATATTGTCTGGGAAACTATCCGGGCGAGCCCTGGAAGCCTTTCGTACTCTGGGTGCTGAGGAAGTGACACAGTATGAGCTAGTTAAGGAGACACTGTTGCGACGGTACGCTGTAACTCCGGACACGTATCGCCGACAGTTTCGGGGCACGGAAAAGAAGCCTAACGATACCCATATGGAATGGGCGCACCGAATGCGGAGAGCGGCAAATCACTGGCTGAGCGGAAGTAAAGCGGTGACTGGGGAGGAAATTTTACAATTGTTTCTCTTAGAACATTTTTATAATGGCATGGAACAGCAAGGGAAGGAATGGCTGCGAGACAGGCGGCCTTCTACCTTAGAAGAAGCAGCCAAATTGGCCGATGAACATTATGACTCCCGTCTTCACGAACCCATGAACTACCGAGCTCCAGCACGGGTCGAACCCAGAGAGGTTTACCGTGCACCCCCTCGTGCTGAATTCCGAGCCCCGGTGCCCACAGGGCCCGTCCGACACTCAGGACCACCCAATAACAGCTCTGAGCGTCCCAGACCGACTTGCCACCGATGCAAGCAACCAGGGCATTTCATGGCTAGCTGCCCCCTTAATACGCACCAGACACCCAGGAATTACAATTACCCCTCTGGGTCCTATCGTCCGGCCCGGGCCCTCTGTGTTAACCAAGAGGCCCCTATGGAGGGATATGTGGGGCCGCTTCACGAGGCAGACCCTGTATATGCTGCCTCAGATAACCGCCAGCACCATCGGCAGAGGGTATGGCTCGAGGGGCGATCTACCGAGGGATTGCGAGACACAGGGGCTACTATCACGCTGGTACAGAGTCATTTGGTGCCAGAGCACAAGCGATCCGGACAGACTGTGGCCGTTAGAGTGGCGGGGGGGGATGTGTACAAAATTCCAACAGCTAAAGTGCATCTTGATTGGGGAGCGGGAAAGGGGGCTGTGAACGTGGGCCTAATGGATAATTTACCTGCCGAAGTACTACTGGGCAACGATTTGGGCCCCATGACTTCTGCCTATGCTCCAGTATGCAACAACGAGGCGGACCCAGTGACTACACGGGCCCAAGCCCGGACGGAGCGAGAGCTCTCACCAGTGCGGGAGACACAGGTAAGACCTACCCCGACCTTGCCTGACAGGTTAGGCCCCATACCCTGGGACACCCCAGATGCTTTCGAGGCAGAGTCTAAGACTGACCCGACCTTACAAAAGTACCGGGAACGAGCAGAGACCGGAGGGGGCGGGGCAGATAACGAAACATTCTTATGGGAAAAAGGGAAACTATACCGCTGGACAGAGAAAAGGGGACAGCGTAGGCGACAGCTGGTAGTGCCCCACAAATACCATCAAGAAATCCTCAAAATAGGCCACGACATCCCCTTAGCAGGCCACCTAGCCGTTACCCGTACCCTACACCGCATTACTCACACGTTCTTTTGGCCAGGGGTGCACGCTGACGTTAGAACTTACTGTAACACCTGCGATGTGTGTCAACGAGTAGGAAGGCGAGGCGATCACCCTAAAGCCCAGCTAGTAAATATGCCCATTGTAGAGGAACCCTTCAGCCGGGTTGCTATTGACCTAGTGGGACCACTGGCTACCCCTAGTCCCTCCGGTAAGCGATACATTCTTACCGTAGTGGACTACGCTACCAGGTACCCAGAGGCTGTCGCCCTATCCAACATACAAGCGGATACGGTAGCGAATGCACTAGTACAGGTGTTCTCCCGGGTAGGATTTCCAAAAGAAATCCTATCCGACCGAGGCACCCAATTTACGGCTGAATTGACCCAACAACTCTGGCAGGTTTGCAAAATTAAGTCCCTCCTGAGCTCCCCATACCACCCCCAGACGAACGGGCTGTGTGAGAGGTTCAATGGGACCCTCAAGCAAATGCTCAAGACGTTCACTCAGGAATACCGAGACTGGGAACGCTTCCTGCCGCACCTCCTATTTGCTTATCGGGAGGTGCCCCAGGAAACGACAGGGTTCTCTCCCTTCGAGTTGCTCTACGGAAGAAAGGTACGGGGACCCCTAAACCTGATCCGGGAGCACTGGGAGGGAGAGATGGAGGCTGACGGTGTCCCGATTGTGCCATACGTGCTGGAACTCAGGGACCGAATGGAGCAATTAGCCAAATCCGTGCGGGCTAATCTCCAGTTGGCCCAGAGAAGACAGAAAGTATGGTACGATCGGGGGGCCCGAAAGAGAATCTTCACCATAGGACAAAAGGTGTTAGTACTTAAGCCGGTGAAGACAGACAAATTGCAGGCGTCCTGGCAGGGTCCCTACCAGATCGTAGAGAAAAGGGGAGACACCACTTATGTGATAGCTAGCTGCCACGACAACAATCTTAGAAAGACATTCCATGTAAACATGCTCAAGGAATATTTTGAGCGACCAGAGAACGTGACGGCCGTATGTTGTTCCCCTCAGGAAGACCCCGACAGTTTACCCATTCCAGACCTATTAGAAAAGAGCCTCCCCACAGGTATAGTGGCGCAGGTTCAGATAGGGGACCGACTTAGCCCCACTGAAAGGGAGCAGCTCAACCAACTCCTCCAGTCCAAACACCTCACCTTCTCCCCGAAGCCAGGGTACACTACTTTAACCACCCACCAGGTAGATACTCCGGGACAAGCTCCCTTGCGCCAGGCTCCGTACCGAATCCCCGAAGCAGTTAGGACAGGAATGAAGAAGGAGATCGATGAGATGCTCCAGCTCAGGGTAATTGAGCCCTCCGATAGTCCCTGGGCCTCCCCAGTTGTCTTGGTGCCCAAGAAAGATGGGACCACCCGGTTCTGCGTAGACTATCGGAGGCTCAATGAAAAGACCGTGACGGACGCTTACCCTATGCCCAGGGTAGACGAGCTACTCGATCGTATAGCCAGGGGAAATTACCTGACCACTATTGACCTCTGCAAAGGTTACTGGCAGATTCCCCTGGCCCCGGAGGCTATCCCCAAGTCGGCATTCGTCACTCCATTCGGCTTATATCAGTTTAGGGTAATGCCGTTTGGGATGAAGAATGCCCCAGCTACATTCCAGCGCTTGGTGGATAGGCTCCTGGATGGCTTCCAGAGTTTTGCTTGCGCCTACCTGGACGACATAGCGATCCACAGTGAGTCCTGGGAGGACCACTTAGCTCATGTGGGAATGGTTCTGGATCAGATCCGGGCTGCTGGCCTGACTCTGAAGCCAGAAAAATGCCACTTTGGGATGGCCGAGGTACAGTACCTGGGTCACCGGGTGGGGTGTGGAAAGCAGCGACCAGAGCCGGCCAAAATAGAAGCTGTCGCCAATTGGCCCACCCCCATCACTAAGACTCAGGTCCTAGCCTTCCTGGGCACGGCAGGGTACTATAGACGGTTTGTACCAGACTACAGCACACTTGCCAAACCCCTGACTGACTTGACCAAAAAGAACTTACCTCGACAGGTCCTGTGGTCTCCCCACTGTGAAACGGCTTTCCAGGCTCTCAAAAATGCTCTAATTAACGCTCCTGTCTTGGCGGCCCCAGCCCTTAACAAACGTTTTATCGTCCATACAGATGCTTCCATGTTCGGGCTGGGAGCCGTCCTCAGCCAAGTAGGCGAAGATGGAGGGGAGCATCCAGTTGCCTACATCAGCCGGAAGCTCCTGCCCCGCGAAGTCAGCTATGCAGCGGTCGAAAAGGAGTGTTTGGCTTTGGTGTGGGCATTAAAGAAATTGACTCCCTATTTATATGGTCAGGAGTTCACTCTGGTCACCGACCATAACCCGTTGGTGTGGCTGAACCGGGTCTCTGGAGATAACGGCAGGCTATTACGTTGGAGCTTATCGTTGCAACCCTTCAATTTCACCATTACTTACAGACCTGGGAAACAGAATGGCAACGCCGATGGGTTGTCCAGACAAACCGACCTCAGCCCCGCATAACCAGTGGTCTGGACAGCCTTAGTCTGCCCCGAAAAGGGGTCAGACCGTGTCTGCCAGAGTGTTCCACAGAAAGGGAGCACTGTTACAGAAGCATTAGTTATTTTGTTGTGAAGAGCTTATTTCCCAGCAGCAATGCCTGAACCAGCAAGCCAGCGCCTAAGAAGGGCTCCAAGAAAACCGTAACAAGTATCATTTCATAAAGAGTTAACTCTTTTTTTTCAGCTTTTAGAAACTATTGTCTAATCACCTCTGGAGCCAGACTGCTAATTGATAAGATGAACTTGTAAACTTGTTATCTTAAGTACTGTAATCCTATTGTGGCCTGTCAAAGGACAGTGCTCTCTATCTAAATGTGTGATGGGGGATTTTGTGCTTCCCCCCCTCTCCCCCTGGGAGTGCCCTGTGTGCATGTAACCTTAATAAAAAGCAGGCTGGGCATCCCAGTCCTGAGTTCTTGTTTGACCCTCAATCGCAGCGTTGACTCGTTTTTGTGGGCAGAAGGGTATCCTAGCTGTACTGCAGCTAAGGGAGATTATTCTATATTTGCGAGACTCATATAGAATACTATGGAAAGCAGCTTCTCCCCTCTTTAGCAATAGGGATCCAGGCTACTAAGCGGTCCATCTCTCAGCGAGACTAAGGGTAACCGTAACATACACTGTCCCCCTTGTGTCCAGAAAATGTTTAATTGCCTCTATGTCTACCTCATGGAGGATGGATGAGTATAATCCCTTTACGTCCAAAGATACAAGCAATGCATCATGCAGTATTAATAACCCGTTAATCTTTCGTAGAAGGTCATCTGTATCTATGACATACAAGGGCATGGTACTTAGAAAAGGTTTAAAAAAATAATCAATATAATTGCCTAAATTTTCAGTTAAACTGCCAATCCCAGAAATTATAGGCTGACCTGGGGGGGTTCATGAAGTTCTTATGAATTTTTGGTATGCAGTAAAAGACCGGCATTATAGGGAAATCATTAAACAAATATTTAAATTCTGCAAGGTCAATGATGCCATCCGACTCTGCATCATTGAGTATGCTGAACAAACCGGACTGAAGGATTGGTATTTGATTGGTTAGTAAACGTACAGTAGATATTGGTTTTTGTCTAGAAGTTGTCTTTTAACTTCCAAAACATAGCTAGTTTCTTCCCATAAGACAAAAAAGGAGTGCAGATGGATCAATAAACTCTCTACCATTAGTCCAAATGGTATGAATGAAAAACTAGACATGGCTAACTTTTTATGAATAAACTAAACAAATCAACTTCCTCATCTGTTTTATCACTGGAAAAATGTATACACTATTGTACTATTTGCACACCACACACTATTTTGATATACATATGTGTTTGTATAAATTAGTAAATATATATGTATTGTTTGAGTTTCTAGGTATTTTGATATATATACTGGCCCCTTTAAGTTTTTATCTTTCACCTCCAAAATAGGCGGAGTTAACATCGCTTTAAAAAACCTGTAAAGAAGCATTGATTTCAACAAGCCCTGAGGAAACCCTGTCTCCTTGATGACGAGGGGGTGAAACGCGCATCGGCATTGGCTGATCGATCCATGTGATTGACACGCTAGTTTGTTTGGAGCGGTATGCTGTGGCAGACGCTGAACCTCAAGTGAGTTTGCTGGATGGGGATCGTATCCCGCTACCTGTGTGTGTAGCAGCAGAGGAAGGGGGCTTTTCCGCCTGTAGGAGCACAGATGGAGTCTTGGGTGTCCGTATGATGTATTTGCAGGTAGTTGATATATGCAGCCAACAGATGGGTATGTGACTGCTACCGGAGTTGCCCTCCTGCATGTTGCTTGGCAATACTAACTCTGCTTTTGCTTGCTGTATACCTTGACCTCCGTTAGATACTTGCTTACTATATCCTGGGTCTCATGACCTTTTCCTCACTTACCCAATTTGGATACTTGGGAATAATTAACAGACTGCTTTGTTCATTTTCTCTATCCTCAATACCAGGACATTTACCAACTTTTGGCTAACATTACTGTGGACTTTTAGATGTATATATGTTCGCTCTAATTATTCCAGTTAAAAAATGCTTTATGTAATACTAGTTAGTAAGCCTTCCCAGAGGGCAGTCTATATGTTGTAAATACAAAAAATAAAAAATAGAACTACAGAAAAAATAAACACATTATCCAAAATAAAACAGTAAAACCCTGACTCTGCATCCCGGTGGATTCCAAAAATGGCAGGGTGGTGAAAGAATCCATCTGCGGTGGATTCTTTCACCACCCTGCCATTTTCAGAATCCACCTGGATGCAGCATCGCTAAATCCAGGTGAATTCTTTTGCCTGTGCGCGCAACGAACATTCTGTTGGCTGCCTCAAGCTGCTAACATTCCTTTGAGGATACGTGTGCAACTGGCGACGGGCATTACAAACGCAATTATAGTATAGATAATATATATACAGAGCTCTGTACTCAATATTAGCGTGGTCACGCCTCCTGCTTGTTACTATTGTTTGAAGTTGTGTTTTTATGCTTTACCACATGTTGAGTGGTTATGCACAGACAACTTAGATCCCTATTTCCTGTCTCAGCTGTTGCCTCCACAGTTCTTCCGGGGGTTCTGAGTTTTTGAGTGGGTGTAGTTAGTCTGTGCATATCTCTACAACTTATACAATTTATTGAGCTATATTTTGCTCCTCCTGCAGGAATATTACTTATGATGCTACCGTAACTTGCTTTGTGTCATTCAAGGACTGGTCCTGTTTTAGATAGATTTTGTGTGTTTTTACCTTGCCTTATGTGTTATTTTTCAGCGACGTTTTTGAACACTGTCATTGCAGCGAGTTCATGCTTGATACTATGTATAAATAAATCTGTTTTTTAATTTTTTTGAGAGTGTTGCATTTATTTAATTCTTGAAAAGAGTGCTGAATTCCCTTTCTTTAAATAGTGTTATTATTCCGTACCACTATATCTTCCTTTTTGTAGTTCAAATAATTCTATTATATGGGTCTGCACCACTAATCCTATTAAGGTGCCAGTACAATAGCCTTTTGATAGTACTGGTTTAAATATTTCAGAAACCTTTTTTATAAGATTTCTATGCAACACATCTCCTGTAACTGCATTGTTTCCATCCACAATAAAAAAATGTATGTGTGTACATATATATATGTATAGATATATATTGTTATAAAAATACTGTTTGGGTTAGCATGAGAGTGGGGTGTTTTCTTTCCACTTTTTTTTTTTCACCATTGACTTTTATGGAGGAATAGGTTATCTTGCGGGTTAGCGCGAGGCTGATAACTTTTACTTTCAACTCATAATACGAGCGCAACCCGACACGCCCAAATATTTTACTCCTCGCACAATTAACGCTCTGCTCGTAATCTGGCCCTTTGTGTTCTTGCTTTGTACCTTACAGAGATCTTGCTGTGTAATGTGACCAGGCTGTCTCTTTAGGATCCAATCCAAGCACATAATTTCTATATTTTGTGATTTTTTGTTTGTTTAAAATTATAACATGGGATAAAACAGCTCATTATGCTGCTATTATGTAGAAATGTCACACCCCATTTCTAGATAAGCTCTATCTTTAACCAGCTGTTTCAATCCATCTGGATGTTTGGCTCTCCTGGATGAAGTTTACTACACAGGAAGTTCAGTTCATTTCATGCAGATTTGGGAAGGATTACTTGATAAAGCCTGACTTGCTATAGTCGTACAACTGTACATTCTCATAGGCAATACACACATTTATTTTCCTATCTATAAATATTTCTTATATTCAAGTATAACATTATATTGTCAGCCAGCTTTATATGCAGGTACTGTCTTCTGCTTTCTCATTAGTATGCACATTGCAGTCATATTAAAGGCAACGTAAAGTTAGCCTTTATTGACTACAATCTACCATTTCTCATTATCACATCGCTAAGTTATTTTTGTGATTGTTCAGGTATTTTTCTTAAAATCTATTTCCAATTCCCTACCGTTTGGGTCCTGACTCCTCCCAAGCCCTACTTCCTTCTTCAGCATTCCGTGATGTCTTCAGCAGTCCCACCCGCTCTCTCTGCCTCTAAAATGCGCGTTCACGGATCCGGATTAAAATGAGCATGCGCTACTCGCCGATCCTAATTTTCAATGCACATGCGCTACTCGCCGATGTAAAGAGATTCACTTGTCCGCATCCGTAATAAGCAGATGTGATGACGTAGTAAGTCTGGGATTCCTACCTGGTAGTAGGACTCATGCGCAAAACAGAAGCGCACGTGGATATCAAGCTAATGAAAAAATCAATGGCGCATGCACTTTAGAGTAAAGGGGCGGGTGACGTCGATTGACAGTCACCTAATGAACGAAAAATCAGTTGGCTAAGAAAAACATGTGATCTAAAGGGAAAGAAAAATTAATATAAAATCTGATGAATGAAAGTTATAGTGTTTTTCCACACATAATGCTATACTACATAGACATTAGGGGAACTTTACCATCACTTTAATCTGTTAGAATTATTTTACTCTGCTGTTTCTTCAGTGTGATTTGCAAACTACACAAACAAAATATTTTGCAACAATGAGGACTTTGGAACACAACACTTATTTTTTGTATAACATTTTAAGCATAACCTTATGGAAAACTGAGTATTTATTTACTGTAGTAGGAATAAGAAGCTTTATTTACAGGGAGAAATTAGTGTGATTGTGTATGTGTGTATATTTGTATATATATGTATGAGAAATACATTATTGTATTCCAAAATATCTGAATGCACAATACATGTTTTAAAGTATTGTTTTGCAGTCCGGGGACACACAAACATTGGAAAGCCTCTTGAATATTTATTTATCTCAAATTAGTGACAGATATAAATGAGCTCCTCCACACTGAGCAAATACTAAACAGGGCCTCCATTACATAAGCAGCTTCGCCCGCAAAATCCTCCGCCGCCAGATTTTACACAATTTTGGTATTACATATACAGTGTAGCATACAAGTTACGCGCGTATATTTCACCCTTCTGACTAACATAGAACAGCCGGGCAATTTGGTATCCAATATACAGCGTAAGGACTTACGCGCTCAGAATTCAGAGAATCTACTCCATTCTTATCTCGCCACTAATTGCAGGTGCAGTAACCCTTGCACTGACTAAAAAAGCAACGTAACTCCCTGAAGGCCTAACAAACGCATGCACAATCACATACATATCAGCCTCAAAAACAGCTGTTTCTAAGCATTTATTATTAGCTTAATCAAACAACAATGCAACCTAACTAACTCCTCTGTTCTCTCTCTCTACTCTGACTAATCCTCCACTTCAGTGTAGTGTGCTGTAGCTCAACGAACAATCCAAACACCCTGAAGAAAATGGCGGCTGCGCATGGGTTTATATATGAATTTTGAATAGCGTAATTACGTGACGTATTTATATTTGAAATCGCAGGTTCATTTTTACGAGTGTTAGCCTAATTTGCATAAAACTACTCTTTATTGACACTTTTCCGTGGACAAAATACTGGCGTAAGTTACTTACGACGACTGAAATGTGTATTTGCGCACATTTCAGAAGATCGCCAGTTTGTCCAACTTACGCCAGTTTAGCATCTAACGGCGCAGTATATGTAATACCTCGATGTGCGAGGTGAAATTACGGCCGGTGCAGGTTCCCACGCTTGCACCGAAACCTGCGCCATATATGTGATCGCGCCCCAGAAGTCTTGTTATCATGTCTATTAAAGGGAAATTAAATCCCTTTTTTTTCTTCAAGATTCAGATAGAACATACAATGTTTAAACTTTTCAATTTAGTTCTATTATCTAATTTTATTTGTTCTTTTGGTATCTTTTGTTGAAAATGATAGGTAGGTTGAGGAGCAGTAATACACTACTGGGAGCTAGCTGCTGATGAATTGCTGCACATATATTCCTCTTGTCATTGGTTCACCAAGTGTGTACTTCAGTTAGCTTCCTCTAGTGCAATACAGGTATACCCCGCTCATACTGTGAAAACCACCTTAAAGTGAAACAAGGCAGTTTTAGCTTTCTTTTCAGTGTTTAAAATCTTAAAAACATGTTTGAATTAACATATATTAGGGGTGAAATAGTGCTACGTTTAGTTTAACACTAGCACAGCAAGTATTCAATTAGTATTCAATAAATACTGTACCTGTAAAATAGTGACAATTACTGTAGTAAAATTTGCCAGACTATAGCACTGTGACACAGATTGCACTGCAATGCAGTTAACAGAGTGAACTAAGCATAACAAAATGGTGCCAGTCACTTTTCTCGCAATCTCCCAATGATTTACAGCACTGTTTCAAAATGCTTGGAGGTTGAACTTCAGCTCCACAAAGCACTGTATTAGCGAATCGCTGTAAAGTGAAGCGCTGTAAAGTGAGGTATACCTGTACTGCTCTTTCAAGAAAGAATACCAAAGAAATTAAGTAAATTTGCTAATTGAATTAATTTGGGAATTGTTTAACATTGCTCTATGTGAAACATGAAAAAACAATTAGATCATATACTTTACATGCATCCTAAGTGCTTGAAACTGCATCTGGGTTTTTTTTAGTGCAAATATCTGTAACTTGTATCCATCCCTCACAGAAATGTCTGTTGATTTTGCTATAACACTATTTAGTCAGTTTTTCCAGGGATCCTTTCCTCTATCTGGTTTGGAGTTAGACTATTGACTTAGTACGTTAACCAGAGCCTATGTGCAGGAATGCACGTAATCAAGAATCTCCTAGGGGAACGTAACATAACAACCCTTTGCTTCATACCATTACACGTTTAACGCATCCTCACAGCTAGCTAGAAAGTGGTTTGGCTTAAGTATTTTCCATGTCCTTCTAAGATGACTTCGCTGATAACTTGCATGTGCTTCTCTATAGTCCATGAAGTGAGAATTCTTAAAACCACTGTTTTAGGCACTGTGGCTGATCTCTGTAGGAACCCAAGGGTTGCAGGTTCGATCCCCGGCGAGGTCCACTCAGCCTTTCATCCTTCTGAGGTAGATAAAATGAGCAGCTCCTTGAGACCCTTACGGGTGATTACCCGTGCTTTACAAGTACCCATACATACAATACATACCATTCAGTATTTGTCAATGCTTGTGATGTCCATTTTATTTCATTATCTGGATGTATAAGCTCATGTACAAACACAATTCATATGAAGAAATAAGTATTGAGCTGGTTATAGGAAACACATGGATCATCGATCCAGCCTGCAACAGTGATCACTATTCCAGGTTATCTACTGATTGCAGGACATAGGTCCTTAAAGGGACAGTATACTGTAAAATTGTTTTCCCATTAATGTATTTTTAATGACTTGTCATACCAGCTGCAGAGTACAAAATGTATGAGAAATTGCATTTTCAGGTTTATTTGTGTATATGAAGTAGCTGGTTTTGTGCTTTTAAACCACAGCTTATTACAATGGGTTGAGCTTCCAGATAATATCAGATCTCATTATGTTATCACTTTGTGTACACACACTTGCTTCCTTATCTTAAATCTGTTTGTAAACCAAAGCTCAATACTTAGAAAGAACATTGGAAAATGATTACTTCAACTATCCTGCACCCCACTGAGAGAGTAATCTCTTATGTTGGCTCTGTTTATATAGGCTTATCTATAGCGTAGACTCCAGTATAGAAACTTTTAGTATAGGTTGGGATACCACAGACTAAATCAGCTATTTCAAATGCCGAAATAGGGGTAAAGGATCTACTGTACTTGTAAAAGGTACAATGAACTAAAACTATTTGTTCATCGATAAGAATGAGCACAGTTTGAATATTTTAAAATGTTTTATTATAAAAAGGTTAAATACAATTTGTAAACTAACAGAAAGTGCATGTCTGTGCACAACTTATCATGAGTGAGGCCTTAGGCTTTCCCCTATTGGGTCTAATGCTAGAGCCGCCTATGTCTATGACGTTATGTTTGAGCATGTTTGTACACTGTAATACATATACACACTGTTGATTGATAATAAATGGCTTCAGACAAACACTAACCAAGTTAAATAAAAGTTTTTGTGATATCATTCATATTCTCTGAAAAATGGCCAAGAAATTATAAATTCTGCCAGGGTATGTAAACTTATGAGCACAACTGTAAATACATTGCACTTATGCAAACAGTAAATATTGGTACAGAAGAAAAGGAGCCCCAGCAATACGATAGCATTCAATGCTCTTGTTTTCCAGGAATTTCCAGCAGCATTGTTATTATGTCTCATCTTGGTTTTGCTTGAGTTGTCTTGCATGGTATAACGTTACAGTAACCAAAAGCCTAACAAGCTGTTGTATTCAGTTCTATATTGTGAGTTTTAAATGAGTCAATGAGTATTCCAGATTGTTTTCTGGGAAAAAGGAAGTGTCTGTCTGTCTGGTGTGTTTCTGCTAATCTTATAACTTCTTCCTTCTGAGAACCAGAGTGTTTGTTACTTCAGGGCAGCCTTGGCCTTTGTACATAAGACAGGAGGCAGCAGATGCCAGACAGACATCATTTTTCCATGCTTCCATCACATTTCCCTTTGAGGAACATAGCTATTTTAACTCCTTCATTTTTTTTTTTTTATTCCAACACTTGTGGTCCTGCATTGTACTTTTTTTTATGTTTGGGAACTCAAGCTCCGTGCGACATAATCTTGAATAATGCAATCATGACAATATACTGCCTGGAAAGGTACGGTTTAAAAATTGTGCAATGTGTACAAAACAATTCAGTACATACTTCTAATTGCAGACCAAAACTGCTGGCTGAATAAAAAAGTATATTTGTGTATGCTAATGGGTAGAGGTATATACCTGGTGATCTATTCACCACTTGTTTTAAAGGACCAGTAAATACAATAGATTTGCATAATCAATAAATGTATGATAAAAAGACAATGCATTAGCACTTATGGGCCGATTTATCACGGCTTGAATGTCCAAACCCATGAGACCGCTGCTCCTTAACTCGTCCGCTGCCTCTGAGGCTACGGACATCAATCTGCCTGATCTCATACGATCGGGTTGATTGACACCCACTGCTAGCTCTGCAGGGGGCAGCATTGCACAAGCAGTTCACCAGAACTGCGTGGGCAATGATAAATGCCGACAGCATATTCTGTCTGCGTTTATCAATGTCCGCCAGACACTTGATAAATCGGCCCCTTAGTCTAAACTTCAAATGAGTAGTAGATTTTTCTTCTGAAAAATTTCAAAGTTATGTCTATTTCCACTCCTACTGTATCATGTGTCAGCCATCAGCCAATCACAAATGAATATATGTATATTCTGTGAATTATTGCACATGCCCAGGAGCTGGACTCAAAAAGTGTAAATATAAAAAGACTGTGCACATTTTGTTAATAGAAGTAAATTGGAAAGTTGTTTAAAATATCATGCTCTATCTGAATAATGAAAGTTTAATTTTGACTTCAGTGTCCTTTTAAACCTTTTGGTGGAGCAGCTAATTAGCTAGTAGTGATACTACTGCTCAGCCTCTCTTAGTGCCATCTTAGCCACTAAATAAAGGAACCATTTTAGAAGCAATTTTACTTAGTTAAAGGGACCGTTTACTCAAAAAATGTCTCCCCTTTAATTTGTTCCCTATGATCCACTTTACCTGCTGGAGTGTATTAAATTGTTTACAAGTATTTCCATTACCCTTATATTGGCATTTGAATTAGTTTATTTAGCCTGTGGTATCCCCACCCATCCTGAAAGTTTTTGGCCACGAGGCCAAGCTGTGTTGATACAGCCAGTAGAAGAAATTACACTCCCAGTGGGTTATAGAAGAGATAAAGTAATAAAATGTTAATTTCCATTGTTCTCTCCAAGTATTGGTGACTGTCCCATGCTGAAATCGTCCTGGAAGTTTGCACAACCTACACCTCAATGCAGGACAAACATGTCAATGGGTGAATCAGAGAAGAGGTCATTGTTGGGCTTCTGTAAATATATTTTGTATTAGAGTATTCTAATGTATAAAATCTGGTGAACTGGCATATATGAAGCTTATATTAAAAGATACAATATTTCATATTATGTACATACTGTGTGCAGTGCACTTGTAGTGCTATAGGTCAGAAGTATGGAAACCAACTGTGTGTGTGTGTCTCTTACTCCCCTTTATGTATCTTAGATATGCCTGTAAATTTGTTTTTGTATTTTTTTAAATGTTGACAACTATGTTTGTCTCTTATTTCCCTTTATGTGTCTCAGATATGCCTGTGAGTTTATTCTTCCTATATAAGCAACATTAATAGCTACTATAGGTGTCATGTAGACCTCACAACCATCCCAGATCCTACAGGACTGTCATGGGTTGGGACATCTACTTGAAAATGACCCTCTTTTTGGGACTAACTCAGCTGCACCCAGGAAACACCTGACTCTGCAAACTTTGCCCATGATTCACCTGCGGCCTGCCCCTCCCATCTCACCCACAAAACACCAGTGGGCTACCACCCACCAGACCCTTCTTTTCCCTATCCCAGAAAGCTTTACAAATTAGTGATCATATGATAATCCAATCACCAAGTCTAGAGGACAATGAGAATTGTCATCTTAAGAAAAAATATATGTTTTTATTGCAACCCACCCAAACGTGCAATGTATTGCATCATATCATTTGTCATAGTAGTTATTTGCAGGCCTCTAGGACAGCCAGAGGGGAGCCTTAATTCCTGGCAGCTGCCTGGGGTCTAAGGTACATGTTCATTACCATAAGTCACAGCCCAGGAGTTATTAGACACAGAACTACAAACAGCTAAATGCATCCCACAGGGGAACCATGAGGCATCCATAACATTACAAGTAATAAAACAGTAATACCATTTTATAAAACCTAGATCAGAACTTACACATGTTGCTAAATATTCAGAAATCTGTTGTCTTTTACTGATTCTCTTTAAAAAAAGTTGCTGAGTCCTTAAATCTGTGCAAACTTTTGGTATCTTAAGTCATTGCAGAAGTGTCTTTTTTTCATACTTCTTGGCAGAGAGCTGTTCTCACAAGGTCAAAGTGTAGTGGATTTTTTTAATTTCTCTAATTTAGTTTTTCTTGCCAAAGAATTTGTCAAGATGACAGAAAGAATCCAGGCTCTCAGTCCAAACTACTTTCTTGGCAGAATTTGAGGGAGTTAAGTAATATCCATGCCCTGTCCCCCTCTATGGACGGCGGCCATCGGGATACCTAACAGTATGAATTGAATCATAGGATACCAAGGAGAATTCACTGTTTATTAACCCTTCAAATAAATTTGCCAGACATTACAGACTGGTTAAATTAAGGTTCTTGCACCACATGTTTCTTTATTAAAAAAGTTTATACAGTACATTAGAGCATGTCCATTTTTTTACTATAATATATATAGTTTTAATGCTAGCGACCCTTCAGCTCTATATGTTTAAACCCTGCAAAGGGCAGAACACTGCTGATCCATTCAGCAGCACAGGATGCACAACTGGGTTATGCACCTAGTGTTGCTGGTCAGCAGTTTCCTCTCAAGACCAGCAGTGCTCTGGGGGTTCCATGATGTATTTCTATTATGTATTTAACCCCCTTGTTGGGGCTAAACATATAGATGTGCTGGGTCACAAGTCTTAAAATGACATACTTTAACAAGTTAGGGCATGTCATTTTTCAACTATAATGGCCCTTTAAGAAAAGTTGTCAATTTTGGGGTTTCATTTTTTTAGTAATAATAATAATGTTGTTACAAATAATAGTAAATTCAGATGTTCAGTTACCCACTGTACATTATATAGCAAGTATTTAAATAATTTTTGTTTAGAGACCATCTGATGCAAACAATGGCTTGTTCAAGGGGAGGGTAAATGTTTAAGGCCACACATGCTGAGGGTTGCCCTGTTCTGGAGGGACAATACACTCCAGATGCCACTTGTGATTATAGCTCATTGGCCTGTGTTCAACTCAGGACTGACAGTGCGTTGCCGCCCAAGAGTTGACTTTAAAAGGTCAATAAATCCAAAACTATTGTGTTTTAGATACAGCAGGCAATTAAAAAAAAATCCAGTTGACTTCTTTTGTCAGATTTAATTCATTCTCTTGATGTGTTTATTGAAGAGTAAGGCTAAGTAGATTCATATGACCTCAGAGTTGTGCAAGCATTCTATGGCAGCAGAGTTTGCACCAACAAAAAGTATATTTTTTACACTGCATTTTTCTTTAGTTAATATTTAGTCAAATGTGACCTAAAAAGTTTGTACTGTCCTATTCAATAAGCTGTGGTGTAGTGTTTTGCTATCAGAAGTCATATAATTAGTTGAATAGAGTCCACCTGTGTGCATTTCATGCCCTGTGATCTCAAATTAAACACACCAGCTGTTTCTGAAAATCACATGAGTATGTCAATGAGCAGATCAAAATAGCACATCATGAAGACGACCTTCAAAACAAATTCATGAGGAAATATTAAAACATTGCCCTGGGGCATAAAATCATAATAAAACTGGAAAGTCCCAAGAAGTCATGAAAACTAAATAGAAGTCATGATTTGATGCCCCAAAACACTCTCCTTTATTTTACAATCCAAAATCCCTGGTGAATTATGAAAATGTTCTGAAATGTTTAGGGTGCTGAAGATTGTACAGCAATAACACATAATATGGGTATCTTGGTGCATATGCAAATCAGCAGTTCTTGACTGCAGTCATTACAACAAACCTCCACAAGTTACCATTTCTTTAGGTATATTACTTTAGGCTTTTCATTTTTTTTTTCTTTATTGATATATAATAATAAACCATTAAACAGATACAATTCAATACATTTTAACACAAAGAGAAATCACAGTCCATAAGGAGTTTATCTCGTCAAAGAGTCAACAGGATTTTCAACTGATGACAGTTATCAGTAGATCATTTCCGTACATTGATGCAGGAAGAAGAAGAAAGAGAAAGAAGACGAAGAGAAAGAACAAAATAAAAGAGACACTTATATCATTATATATCAGAATAGGCTGTTACATTACACTATGGCCCTCTCTGGGGTTGAGTTTTGCACAGAGAGTGAAGTGACAGTCTGTATGTCAACTATCAAATCAATACCTCCGCCTAACAAGTCACCAAGTCTGGGGCAAAGGTAATCAAATGCTTGTACAGGGTCAGCTTTTTTATTGGACAATTAAATCAGCTGTCTGTGGCTTCTTCGTTTAGACAATCACTCGCCTAGATTACGAGTCTTGCGTTCGGGTTAAAAAGCAGCGTTAAGGGGTCCTAACGCTGTTTTTTAATGCCCGATGGTATTACGAGTCTGGCAGGTACAGGTTTACCGCTCACTTTTTTTCCGCGATTTTAGCATACCACAAATCCCCTTATGTCACTTGCGTATCCTATCTTTTTAATGGGATTTGCCTAGCGCCAGTATTACGATCGCTGGAAAAAGTGAGCGGTACACCCTTTACCTCCAAGACTCCTACCGCATTTAAAAGTCAGTAGTTAAGAGTTTTATGGGCTAACGCCGGAACATAAAGCTCTTAACTAAAGTGCTAAAAAGTACACTAACACCCATAAACTACCTATTAACCCCTAAACCGAGCCCCCCCCCCACATCACAAACACTATAATAAAATTATTTAACCCCTAATCTGCCGACCGGACATCAACGCCATTTTAATAAATGTATTAACCCCTAAACCGCCGCACTCCCGCCTCGCAAACACTAGTTAAATATTATTAACCCCTAATCTGCCGTCCCTAACATCGTCGCCACCTACCTACATTTATTAAACCCTAATCTGCCGCCTCCAACGTCGCCGCCCCTATACTAAATTTATTAACCCCTAAATCTAAGTCTAACCCTAACCCCCCCTAACTTAAATATAATTTAAATAAAACGAAATAAACTAACTACAATTAAATAAATTATTCCTATTTAAAACTAAATACTTACCTATAAAATAAACCTTAAGATAGCTACAATATAACTAATAATTACATTATATATTATTATATATTTTACAGGCAACTTTGTATTTATTTTAACTAGGTACAATAGTTATTAAATAGATATTAACTATTTAATAACTACCTAGTTAAAATAAAGACGCATTTACCTGTAAAATAAATCCTAACCTAAGTTACAATTACACCTAACACTACACTATAATTAAATTAATTCCCTAAACTACCTACAATTAAATACAAGTAAATTAAAGAAACTAAAGTACGAAAAACAACAAACACTAAATTACAGAAAATAAAAAAAGAATTAAATTTTTTTTAAACTAATTATACCTAATCTAATCCCCCTAATAAAATAAAAAAGCCCCCCAAAATAATAAAATCCCCTACCCTACACTAAATTACAAATAGCCCCCCCAGCCCCCCAACATTAAAACCCACCACCCACACACCCAACCCTATTCTAAAACCCACCCAATCCCCCCTTAATAAAACCTAACACTAACCCCCTGAAGATCACCCTACCTTGAGCCGTCTTCACCCAGCCGGGCACAAGTGGACCTCCACACCGGCAGAAGTCTTCATCCGATCCGGCCAGAAGAGGACATCCAGACCGGCAGAAATCTTCATCCAGGCGGCATTTTCTATCTTCTTCCATCTGGAGCGGAGCGGGTCCATCTTGAAGACATCCGACGCGGAGCATCCTCTTCCATCCAGCGGCGGCTGAAGAATGAAGGTTCCTTTAAGTGACGTCATCCAAGATGGCGTCCCTTCAATTCCGATTGGCTGATAGAATCATATCAGCCAATCTGAATTAAGGTAGGAAAAGTCCTATTGGATGATGCAATCAGCCAATATAATTGACGTTCAATCCTTTTGGCTGATCCAATCAGCCAATAGGATTGAGCTCGCATTCTATTGGCTGTTCCAATCAGCCAATAGAATGCTAGCTCAATTCTATTGGCTGATTGCATCAGCTAATAGGATTTTTCCTACCTTAATTCCGATTGGCTGATAGGATTCTATCAGCCATTCGGAATTGAAGGGACGCCATCTTGGATGACGTTACTTAAAGGAACCTTCATTTTTCAGTTGCCGCCGGATGGAAACTTGTAATCTTGCCCTGTATGTGAAAGTCATATTTAGGTTAAAACCATATGAAAGTGTGTATCTTTGCATGCAAATCACATAAAAGCATGAAATCCGTAATTTATTCAGGTTTTGGTTGTTGTTTTTTTTAGGGGGGGCAATGTTTTATGCTTTTAAAAAATATATATTTGAAATGTGTTCCCTTCTGTGCTATAATTAAATGTAATTGATGTTGCTGGATGAACAATCAGTTCCATAAAAAAACTGTAGCTACCTTTTCCATGTGTACCACTCTTTGCTTTAGTTTGCCTGCAACAGGGGTGGCCAACTCACAGCCCATAAGCCACTTGTGGCCCTCTGCACTAGTTTTAAGGGCCCCTGGGAAAAAAACAGAACAAAGAATATGAGTTTTTTTGTGGCCCTTGGAAAATTCATAACTAAAAATGTCTGCTTTGGGGTCATCTGATAGGGGCAAACAAAGTGGCTACAACTCAAATGAGAAGAGAGAACAGCAGACAGAAGGTACACTGCAACCTTACCCAGACATCCCAACTATCCCTGAAGTTCAGGGAATCTCCCTGATTGTAATAGCGGCTCCCTGATGCCAGCAAATGGAATGCAATCTTCCTGAAACTCCAAGTACCATGATCCAATGTGGCCCAAATCCGGAAAAGTGTTTATTTAAGGAATGCCTTTAGTTGATGGGATGTTTTAGAACCCTCAAAGCATGTATCAGTAACCAAAAATCCCCCACTGATTCTAATAAAATAAAAACACAAATACTACCTTATTTACTGCACATAATTAAACTTCATATTCTAAAATATTTATGCATTCAACAAGCGTACGATCACTGGAAACTAGGTTTGTTGTATGTGGTTGTGCAATAAAGCTACTTTTTTTTTAATGTGACTTTAGCGGGAAGCTACTTTAATAAGTCTCTATCTTATTTAGGGTTTCAAGGTGTCCAATATATAACTGGGAGCAGGGCTGTCTTTAACACAGGGCAAAAGGGGCAGCTGCCCAGGACCCAGTCTTTGTTGAGGGGCCCAAGAATCCTTTTTTTTTTTTTTTGGTTCATGCCAGACTTCTGATGTCATGTGACACGAGGGACACACACAGTTAGTCCTAATATTGTCACAGTCAAAAGTTCTCTGCTTATATTTATTTGTGAGAAACTGTGACAGGCCGTGCCGGTGTCATGTGACATGCCAAGCTAGTTCCATGTGCTGTTTTAGATGTGCACTGTGCAGCACTGAATGCAAAGCCCTAACTTGGCATCCAGACAATCCCACTGCATCAGAAAAGGTCCTGATGGGGTTACCACTGTTAGCAGGTAACTGCTCTGGTGGTGGGTATTGTTTCTGGGTAGGGCTGACTGTAAGTGCATGCAGCAGAAAGCTGTAGCGGCAGGCACGTGAGGATTTGAGCATCTGTGCAGCTGCACATACTGCTCTCTTCAGTCTTGAGGCTGTGTGACTCATCTCACACTGCATCCATGCAGCCTTGGACAGACAGCATCCAGTCTGCTGGTCCCCTTAGCCCTGCTCTTTCTGCTGTGGCCCTACGATCAACTAACTGAAGTTTGTTAGGGGAACAGTGCTTTGTAGAAAGGTGTCAGTGGGAAGAATAAGTGAGTGCACACACGCCCCTCCCCCATGCAGCATCGTCTAGTGCAGGGTGAAAGGAAATGTGCTCCTAGCAAAGAAGTGACATGTGCTGATGTATAGTGTCATGCTGATACTTCACACATTAAGGTAAGGTTTATTTTTATTGGGTTTTTGTTCTCTTTGTCTCAGATTTTACAGCTTACCATAGTAGTTCTGCTGACCCAGTCAGTAAACTTATATTTGTCTGCACCTCCATGCTTCCTCCTCAGTCTTTACCTTGCTTTGCTCCTGTTGGCTGCCCTAAATCTCTTTAACCAGCTAACCTCACACCAGAATCACATTCAAAACCATATTAAATTAATCCACAGTGGAGGAATTTATATATGTATTTACTTATTAGTACTGCTTAGGTCCAGTTTCACTTATTGCAATTTATTTCATTTTTTTAAATGATTATCCCAGCATTGGATGATTCACTGCTGGGTTAATAATTTAAAAAAATTATAAAATAAATTGATTTAGTTGTTTTTTGGGATGTTGGGGTGGAGAGCGAAATTGCATGGGGGGCAAGAAAATGTTTGCCCAGGGTCCAGTCAATATTAAAGATGGCCCTGACTGGGAGGGGGGGTGGCGGCGCAGTACTGGATGATGCCACCTCCCTGAAATGAGTTTTTGCAGGTTGCCACTGGTCATTTTTAGGAAATATTATTTGTGTGTTTAATAGTCATAGATTTATACATGGTCTTTAATGCTTTAAAAAAATTGACCTGCAGCCCCCAAGACCTCTAAAATATCGACTTGTAGACCCCATGTGTTAAGTAGTTAGCCATTACTATGTAATTTTACAGCAAGCAGATGAAGACATTTTTTATGCCATGATAACGGGCAGATTTCTGTTGAGTTTTTAATAGAAATTCTAGACAATAAACCTGTCTGAATTGTGAAAAGCAAGTGGGGGGGTACTTTCCCTCCCCTCTGGAATTTTGCTCCAGGTCAAAAGTCAGGCACACTTTTGTAAGCAAGCAGCTGGATTAAATGTAATCTTCCATTTTGCTTTAAATTTAGCTATGTGCTAGCAAGAGAGTGCCAGGCTTTCTTTGTGTTAAATATCCCTATGGGCTTTGCACCCAGGCTTGTCTGTGGTTAAAGGGACAGTCAACACCACAAATGTTATTGTTTAAAATAATAGATAACACTTTTACTAATCATTCCCCAGTTTTGGACAGCCAACATTGTTATATTAATATACTTTACAACATTTAAACCTCAAAATGTCTGCCTGTTTCTAAGCCTCTACAGACAGCCTCTTATCGCATGCATTTTTATTTGCTAGCTCATGTGGGCAATATAGATAACAGTGTGCTCACGCCCGTTGAGTTTTTTAAGAGTCAGCACAACACAGCACTTATTGGCTAAAATGCAACTCAATAGATAAAAAATAAAAAGTCATGTGATCAGGGGGCTGTCAGAACAGGCTTAGATACAAGGTAATCACAGAGGTAAAAAAAATATATTATATAACTGTGTTGGTTATGCAAAACTGAGGAATGGGTAATAAAGGGATTATCTATCTTTTAAAACAATAAAATTTTTGGTGTAGACTGTCTCTTTAAATACTTATTTTGAGTCCCTGAAAGCTGTGCATTTGTCTGTGAGTGCTGGTGAGTACCAGAGCTGTTTGTTTTAGAGTGACATGGGCTGTGCACCCAGTCTGGTTTAAGAGTTCAGTCCATTTCCATTGTTTTGTATTTGTCTAAGGAAATTACAAAAGGCCTGTGTCACCCTTTCCAATTGATTAATTATCTAATTGCTTCATTCTCTTGTTATCATTTGTTGAAGAAACAGCAATGCACATGGGTGAACGAATAACATGAGGCATACATGTGCAGCCACCAATCAGTTGCCCTTGAGCCTACCTAGGTAGGCTTTTTAACAAATGATACCAAAGAGAACAAACCAAGTTTGAAAGATGTTTAAAATTGCAAAATATGGGTTTCATGTCCATTTTAATCTAGCTCTGTGCTTGCAAGAAAGTGCCAGACTTTCCATGTGCATATATATATATATATATATATATATATATATATATATATATATATATATATATATATATATATATATATATATATATATAAATAAGCTGGCTGCTAGATTTCATATTTGTTACACCCTTCCTTATTTCCAAGCATAAATAAGCTTAAGCACTCACTTGAGTCACTTTTTTGATGCCAATGAGCTACTATGTTTAAAATTATGCGCAGCTCAAGTTTACCTCCCCTGGGGGGCATAGAGCAGAGGGGGATATAGATTTTTTTGGTAAACCTAAGAATGGTACTTTTCCCTGTTTGGGATGTGGTCAGTGTAGCAATGTCATTAAAGGGGGGAGCATCTCTCATCCGTATACTGGTGAAAATTTTTTGATTAAAGGATATTACACATGCAATTCTACGCATGTTATCTATGCGTTAAAGTGCCCATGTGGGGTATTATATGTAGGCAAGATGACCCAAAAGGTCAAAGACTGCATATGCCAATATGAGTCCACTATCAGAAATGAGAAAACAGCTAAACTCCCTGTGCTAGCACACTTTTTAGAGAAAGGCCACCAAATTAACCAACTTAGATTTATGGTGATAGATCAAGCCCCCAGATGCATTAGAGGGGTTGATAGGGCCAAAGATTTACTTTATAGAGAGGCCAGGTGGATTTGGAAACTAGATGCCATGCACCCCAAATGTCTTAACAGGGAATTTGATCTGCTTCCTTTTATTTGATGACTGTTAGGCCCAGTTGGCTACATTTAACTAACTTTTCAATAAGTATGATATAAATAAGATGTGCTTAACATTTAATTGTTTAGTATATATAGCATCTTGCTGAGCTTGTTTTTAATCAGGTGACTTTTTCACATTAGGAGTGTAGGGGTTAATAATGTGTGGTAATTGTGTATATGAGGTCTTGTGTGATCCTATTTCCTGTCTGACCCCTCCCATCATTATGTGATTGGTTACCTGTACAGGAAGTACCTATAAAGTTTTGATATGTTTCTTTGTTTGTTAGCTTGATAAAGGGGCAGGAGCCCCGAAACGTTGCTCAATAAAAGGTGCTGTTGCCCTATTTTGTGTGCCACCTGTGTGTTTTATTTGCAGTATATGTTAGGGCCCTGGAAAGGGAGGTCCTCCAGGTGTGCACCTAGATTTACCTGTTATAATCTATATGGGACATTCTCCAAAGGTGTGTGCTGGTCCTGCTATCTTTCTATATCCTTTTAAAGGGACACTGAACCCAAAAAATTTTCTTTCATGGTTCAGATAGAGCATGCAATTTTAGGCAACTTTCTAATTTACTCCTATTCCAATTTTTCTTCATTCTCTTGCTATTTTTATTTAAATAGCAAGAATGTAAGTTTAGAAGCCGGACCATTTTTGGTTGACAACCTAGGTTGTTCTTGCTGATTGGTGGTTAAATGTCAGCCACCATTAAACATGTGCTGTCCAGGGTCTGAACCAAAAATTGTCTGTCTCCTTAGCTTAGATGCCTTCTTTTTCAAATAAAGATAGCAAGAGAACAAAGAAAAATTGATAATAGGAGTAAATTAAAAAGTTGCTTAAAATTGCATTCTCTATCTGAATCACGAAAGAAAAAAATCTGGGTTTAGTATCCCTTTAAGGTTTTTTTTTTTTTTTTTTTTTTTTTTTTTTTTTAAATATTTCCACAATCATGGCATGTAGTTATTGCCCCCTAAGTGGTCATCTCTAACCTTTGCAAATTCGTTGGGAGAAATGACATAATCATGAATGTGTAAACTTTGTTCAATATAAAATTGCAACTGAATGTTAGAAATTTCTAATTTCAAGGCTGTAACATAATTTTACTGAGGCATTTTTAAACATTGTATTATTATTTTATAGGTTAAAAAAACTAGTAAAACAGCACGCATCTTACAAGTTGAAAGTAAAACGTTTTCACACAAGTGCTAACTTGACTCACGCAAAAAGCTAGTTCTCTGGCGATTTACCACCTGGAGCAGCCTCTTTTTGACCAGTGTGCCTTTCACATTGGAAAACTATCCTGAAGCATATCAGTCTGATCCCGCCAGTTAAGGTCAGTCCAGCCCCGAAATACCAGGCAATTCTCCTTTGAACAAGGAACATGACAACCCAAGACGATCGTTTCGGCCTTATATGGGCCTCATCAGTGAGGTGCAGCCACATTCCTCTAAGCAAGCACTGGCCAAGGAGTTTTCCAATGTGAAAGGCACACTGGTCAAAAAGAGGCTGCTCCAGGTGGTAAATCGCCAGAGAACTAGCTGATGAGCTGTTGTTCGTTCCTGTTAGAGCGCTTCTCTCTTCTGTATGCAAATTAATTATGACCCTGGGGAAGTCTCCCTATGGGTGATGGGGGCAACCAGATATGGACTCCTTGGCCAGTGCTTGCTTAGAGGAATGTGGCTGCACCTCACCGATGAGGCCCATATAAGGCCGAAACGATCGTCTGGGGTTGTCATGTTCCTTGTTCAAAGGAGAATTGCCTGGTATTTCGGGGCTGGACTGACCTTAACTGGCGGGATCAGACTGATATGCTTCAGGATAGTTTTCCAATGTGAAAGGCACACTGGTCAAAAAGAGGCTGCTCCAGGTGGTAAATCGCCAGAGAACTAGCTGATGAGCTGTTGTTCGTTCCTGTTAGAGCGCTTCTCTCTTCTATATGCAAATATATATATATATATATATATATATATATATATATACACACACACTCTCACTGGCCACTTTATTAGGTAGGCCTGTTCAATTACTTGGTAACACAGGGGGTGCACTGCTTACAGGGCTGTGCACTTTTTAACAATAGCATATGTTCACATTTTCAAAGTGAACATTTTATAAGTGAGGCACTAATTTTTAAGAATTATACAAGAATTACACTCAATACTCTCCACACTGCTGGTTACTAACTAACAAACTGCCTACTGACATCTGCTAAGGAATGCTGAGTTAACCTACTGTCTCTTCTGCTTTCAGGTACGTGAATTAAGGCCCTGCATTTTAAATCTTGCTATTCCCTGCTTTTCTGTTATTTTACACCAAGTCCCTCTTTTTGGTACATGAATTAAGGCCCTGCATATGAAATCTTGCTATTCCCTGCTTTTCTGTCATTTTACACCAAGTCTCTCTTTTTGGTATGTGAATTAAGGCCCTGCATTTGAAATCTTGCTATTCCCTGCTTTTCTGTTATTTTACACTAAGTCTCTCTTTTTGGTACGTGAATTAAGGCCCTGCATTTGAAATCTTGCTATTCCCTGCTTTTCTGTCATTTTACACCAAGTCTCTCTTTTTGGTACGTGAATTAAGGCCCTGCATTTGAAATCTTGCTATTCCCTGCTTTTCTGTCATTTTACACCAAGTCTCTCTTTTTGGTACGTGAATTAAGGCCCTGCATTTGAAATCTTGCTATTCCCTGCTTTTCTGTCATTTTACACCAAGTCTCTCTTTTTGGTACGTGAATTAAGGCCCTGCATTTGAAATCTTGCTATTCCCTGCTTTTCTGTCATTTTTTACACCAAGTCTCTCTTTTTGGTACGTGAATTAAGGCCCTGCATTGAAATCCTGCTATTCCTTGCTTTTCTGTCATTTTACACCAAGTCTCTCTGTGTATATATATATATATATATATATATATATATATATATATATATATATATTGAGCACATGAATTTAGGCTGTTAAAATTAAGTCCTGCATTTTTTGTAATGATTTTTCCCAATATCTCAATTCTAATGTCTAGTTAATTGCCATGTGATGTTCAATCCTTATCAATACTTGCTATAACTCTAAAATTTATAGTTTTCTTATGTCACAGTTTTAACCCCCTCCAAATTTTATTGTCTGTTTACTTAACTCATCTCACCCTGACCAGACTCTAACATTCCAATTGGCCTTACCAACTGTCTTTGATTAGCAATTAAGTAAATTTAGTGGACTCAGCTGACTGCCCTACATGTATATATTTCAGACTAGTTTGGGGATGTGCACTGCACAGGTAATGCACTGCTTACAGGGCTGTGTACTTTTTAACAATAGCATATGTTCACATTTTCAAAGTGAACATTTTATAAGTGAGGCACTAATTTTTAAGAATTATACAAGAATCGAACAAGGATTGGGCAAGGGGCAAGACACAAGGCAAGTACTCTTGTAATACTATGTTTTATGTATCTCATTGTATCCTTTTGCAAGTGCTGCTGTAACACTGTGCCTTATGTGTTTACTTGGTTCCCACTTTCATAATAATGCTCAATATCTTCATATTCCTTTTTGCTACCTCTTGTCTCTATAACAAACTACATTACTCACTTACTCCTTCTCCCTCTCCACCTGCACTGTTCATTAGCCCATCTCTCTTATACTCACCTTACTTTTGTACTCATGAACTCTACCTATTCCTAAATACTCTCTCTCCCTCCTGCACTTAAGCCAAACAACAGTCTCATTACTGCAAATCTGCTTCTCATCTCATGTCACTCTCCCTCTTGCTCATACTAGCTGCTGGCGACATTTCCCCTAATCCTGGTCCCTCACAACCTCCTAACCTTTCACATCCTTGTGTGCCTTTCAATAGACTTCATAAACTAAACTCTGGTAACCTTAATCACATTCCTCTTACATCTAAAAACCCCTCCCCCTTCACTTGTGCACTCTGGAACTCTCGCTCTGTTTGCAACAAGCTCACTTCTATCCATGATCTCTTTATCTCCCACTCTCTTAACCTTCTGACTCTTACAGAAACCTGGCTCTCTGCTTCAGACACAGCATCCACTGCTGCACTGTCACATGGGGGTCTCTATTTCAGCCACACTCCTAGGTCTGGCAATAGACAAGGAGGTGGTGTCGGTATTTTACTTTCCTCTCGTTGCACCTTCCAACAAATACAGCCCTTCTCTTCTCTCACATTTTCTTCATTTGAAGCACACATGATTCGGTTATTCTCTCCCATCTCTATACGTGTTGCAGTCATATACTGCCTCCCTGGCTCCCCAACTCAATTTTTAGATCACTTTGGTGCCTGGCTTCCTTATTTCCTTTCCTCAGACACCCCTGCCCTCATTCTTGGTGACTTTAACATCCCTCTTGACAATCCCAATGCCTCCTCTGCAATACAACTTCTTCAACTTACTTCCTCTATCGGCCTGTCACAATGGACTGACTCTGCCACTCACAAAGATGGTCATTCCCTTGATCTGATTTTCACCTATCGATGCACTCTTTCAAATTTAACAAACTCCCCTTTTCCTCTCTCTGACCATCATCTTCTAACTTGCAACATCACTTCCCTACCTACAACTCCCCCTCCCTCTACCCCTCACACCAAACTTCACAGAAGCACTAAGTCACTAGATCTGCATCAGCTCGCTAGCTCTCTCAAACCTCTCCTCTCATCCATCACCTCCTTTTCCTGCCCTGACCAATCTATCTGCCAGTATAATTCCACCCTTACATCGGTCATTGACACTCTGGCCCCTCCAACCTTAGCTCAGAAACCACACTCTCATCCTCAGCCCTGGCATACTCCTCTGACACAATACCTACGCAGATGCTCCCGTACTGCTCAGCGACATTGGAGGAAATCTCAGAGTTCAGCTGACTTTCTTTACTACAAGTTCATCCTGAACTCCTACTATTCTGCCCTTAATCTTTATAAGCAACAATACTTTTCTAATCTCATCTCTACTCTTTCCTCTAACCCTAAACGTCTGTTCAACACGTTCAAAACTCTTCTCCGCCCACCCCCACCTCCTAACACAACCTCTCTCTCAGCTCAAGATTTTGCAAGCCACTTCAACAACAAAATTGACTCCATCAGAAGTGAAATCAGCTCTCAACATACTTCCAATCTCCCACCCCCTCAAAAGCTCACGATCACCCAAAACCCAAATATCCAAAAATGCAGCTCTTTTGCCCCTGTTAATGAGGATGAAGTTTCTGCCCTTGTTGATGTCAGAGGGCAGAGGAGAATGGACAGACTGGTTCGAGATGATAGAAAGGCAACAGTAACTCAAATAACCACTCGTTACAACCAAGGTTTGCAGAATACCATCTCTGAATGCACAACACATCAAACCTTGAAGCAGATGGGCTACCGCAGTAGAAGATCACACCGGGTGCCACTCCTGTCAGCTAAGAACAGGAAACAGGCTACAATTTGCACAGGCTCACCAAAATTTTACAATAGAAGATTGGAAAAACGTTGCCTGGTCTGATGAATCTCAATTTCAGCTGAAACATTCAGATGGTAGGGTCAGAATTTGTTTTAAACAGCATAAAAGCTTGGATTCATCCTGCCTTGTATCAACGGTTTAGGCTGGTGGTGGTGGCTGGTGGTGGTGATGTAATGGTGTGAGGGATATTTGTCCCGAGTATAGGCCGCACTTTTTTCCCCTAATGTAAGTCTTTAAACTAGGAGTGCGGCCTATAATCGGAATGTTGCACAAAATACCATAAAAATACCAGTATAGGTAAGTACCTTGAATTGTCTGTGTTGGACGGAAGCGCTGTTTTTGTTTCAGGGAGAATTTGTGCCTCACGGATCTGCAATAACATCAGTACCGAATCGCTACTGTTGCCGGTTATGATTCTACAACTAGTTTCTCAGACTGCTGTCTGTTTCATCAAAAAACAAACAGCAGTCTGAGAAACGAGTTGCTATCTGTATTTTTTAATTATCAGTGTCATTTGGTTGACATCTGTGTTTTATATATACCATTAAATTGTGGAATTTTAACCTTATCTGAGAGTCTGAGCTTATTCGATCCATTGAGGACACCGGAGAGACCGGTATACACGCTGTGCCAGTGAGCTGGGACACTGCAAGTTCCCAGTCTGCTTGATTTAGCACAATTGGGTGCTGATCCACTTGTGAGTATCTTTTTGGCATTCACATTATCCATTTGTACCAACTATATCACACTAGGAGGCGCCTTTGTTTTCCGATTCCTTTTCACAGTGAAAGTTTGTATCCAGACCATTTACCTGGCAAAGTGCTGACTCCACATTGGGTGTGACCAACAGATCATACATCATCTGAATAATACAGGAGGAATATCAACATCCAAAGGACATATGTACCTTTGCATCTACTTAAGAACTGACTCCTGAAACAGATAAGAGTCAATAAGAGCATTTGTGCTTTTGCATATATTTTATTACTTTTTCTTTTGCATATCTATTATGTATATGTTTTACTACATTCAATATTAGTATACTACCATAATTGTTCTTTAGTCTTTGGTGGGTATATGTTTATATATATCTATCATTATACTCATTTGAGTTAATAGGTCACATAATAGATTTTCATTATCTGTATTTGCGCCCCCCCTAGAGTTGCCACTTAGTTTGTGTGACAGGATATCAACAATTCTGAAGTAGACTGTCTCTTCAAACTTGAAAATGGTCCAATCTTCTCTGGATCTAAGTAACAAATTATGGTTAGGGTCATTATTTGATGTGGGGCAAGGCACTGGCTGGTCAATGTAGTATATGTTTTTTTATTTAGTAGATAGGTTCTCTTAAAACCATATCAGAGCTCAGATCAAAATTGTAACTTATTTACATTTATTTTACTAGACAGCCCTTTAAAATACTGCATTGACCAGGTAAATACAAAAAGTGGTAATTGTGGGCAACAGCAACTCACAGAATGCAGTTTTTGTACTTGTCTTTTCAAAGCCATTTAACATGATAGCATTGCAGTCAGTATCGGTTCTAGGATGCAATAAATAGGCTTTGCAATTAGTGGGGTCAGCAGGTGTGCAATCTGAACTGCAATTGGTTGCATCATAGTATGGAATTGTGGTTGGCCCTAGATGGAGGCCTCTAGCTGACAAAAATAACTAATAACATTTGTAGAGTTTGGGAACTTTTCCTGCTGTTAATAAAGTTTGTATTATAAAATCTTCCTAACCATTATTTCTATTTTGAGACAAGGACATTTCTTAATAGCCCACATGAAGTGATGAGAGAGACCATGTCATTTCATTTTTTTATTTTTTTTAAGATATGTGCCATATTTTAAATTTGAATTTAGCTAAACAGTGTTTAATTATTACTGCTAGCTTTGTCTGTTTACAACTGCAGATCTATGCGCTAAAGTTGTACCATGGAATTTATCCACAAAAGAAAACTACAAGGTAAAAAATAAACCTCCAAAGTATGATCTCACAGTACTAAAAATGCAGGGGGCCGGATTTCCTTCCACTCTCTTCTGGATTTTTCCATTGCAATATCTTGTCGCTAGCTGTTCATCCATGTCTGCCAACTTGGCAGAGGAATGCCTGAGGCTTTATAAACACTAAGAGCAAAACGATAATAAAACAGTTAAGAGGAATGTTTCTGCTAGTTTTTGATCTATTTTGTCAGCTCCATATAAATCGTACCTTGGTGTTTATGGAAACATTGAAGAAGAGCAAATGCTTCCCATATGGTCTTCATGCTTCATGATGTGCCATGGGAGAACGGTGTGTCCTTATGTCACCTTGGGTATCTTTTGAATATATTTTCATCTATTTTTGTTTCAAGCTGTTTATTTATAAGGGTTATAGTGCAAACACAATGTACTGCTGGATTTTTCAGGGCCAAAAAATGATTACATCAATTGCATTCCAGGTCAAAGTGACAATTTTGGAATTCTGGTTTATTGTAGGGTTTAGGTTCATGAGTATCAAGTAGATTAATATTAAGCCTTTCTGTGACTTTGAGTTAATCAACTGATTAACAATTGACGCTAAACACTAAGGACTTGATTACAAGTAGAACGATTTTTTGCATTTTCGTTATAGCAAAAACTCCGCTAGTATTTTCATTTTTGCGCTAGTCTGGTTACCTTGGTATTACAAGTTGAAAAAAACAAATGTACTCATTTTGCGCTATCGGTAACCCAACTAACAAAAATCGAAATTTACAATATCGCATGTGCATTCATATATTCCCAAGTCAATGGAGTAAAAAAAGATCACATGTGTCTTATGGGGGCGCTGTAAACCCTAAAATCTTGTTTGAAAATAAATCTGAGGTGCTATTAGACTAGACAGGCCTATTACTTGGCCTATTACAGGACATAAAACCAATCACAATATATAAAATGAACTAAAAGTTGTGAAAACGATTAAAAAACACCACAGGTAAGCTCCTCCTCATGCTGGTTGTTCTGGCAAAGGGCTATCTGGAATGGAAAGAAGAAGGGAGCCTCATGGCACAAAAAGTTTCAAAACATTGATCAGAATAAAAATTCCCAAAAGGTACTCGCAATGAATAAAGCACTATGGATAAGTGCTAGTAGAGCAAGCTAGATCTCAACAGCCTCCAGCTGACTAGCCACCTGGGCTTCACAGGCAATCAGGATCCCTCTCAGTGCAGGGCTGGCTGGCCTCTTGTGTTTGGCAGACAGAAGGATTAAAAGTAATCCCTATGAATCTGAATCAATCAATTTAGAGAGAAAACTTCACCAAATAAAGGTAAAACCTTTTATTCAGTCAGGTTAATAAAACATGTAAGTCAGTTTAATCAGGAATACAAAATCAATGCAGTGTCTCTCTATCTATTGACCATATAGTGAACCACTGTCAACAAGGTTTTACTTTTATTTGGTGCAGTTTTCTCTGTAAAACCTCAGATTGATTCAGATTCATAGGGATTACTTTTAACCCTTCCAACTGAATGCAACCCAGACTGTCTGCCAAACACAAGAGGCCAGCCAGCCCTTCACTGAGAGGGATCTTGCTTGCTCTATTAGCACTTATCCATAGTGCTTTATTCATTGTGAGTACCCTTTTGGGATTTTTTATTCTGATCAATATATCTTTTGAAACTTTCTGCACCATGAGGCACCCTTCCGCCCTTCTTCTTTCCATTCCAATAGAGCAAAAAAGTGCATTTTTAAAAAAAAAAAAAAAAAACACTCTTGCGCAAACACCATCACATATTATTATTAGTGGTAACCCGACATGAAAATATTAATATTTCATATACCAATGTACACTACTCAGATTTTGTTTGTCCAACTGGGGCCACCGTCCTCGACCACTTTAAACTACTGAGCAGGATAGCGGTTTAGACAGGAACCACATTGAGCCATATAGACACGGAGGTATGTTTAAAGATAACAAACAAGGCACTGGGAGAGAATAAAGCAGTCAGCTCACACTTTTGGTAATTCTGTGCCAAAGGGTAAGAAAATACCGGCTCCGGATAGATACAAGGATTTAAGTGAGTACTCACGCTGTCACTTTATGGATTTCCCTGATAAGTGCGGCACCGTCTAACTTTAACATTTTTACTCAACTCTGAGGTCACATGCAGCGAGATTACGAGTTTTGCGTTAGGAGCTATGCTGTGTGAGCGAGCATTTTTTTCTCAACACTCACTTACCTGCAGCGCTGGTATTACAGGTATTTACAAACCCAGCGTTAAAAGGCAAGAAGTGAGCGTAGAGCAAAATTGAGCTCCATACCGCATTCCAATACCAGCGCTGCTTAAGTCAGCGGTGAGCTGGTCGTACATGCTCGTGCACGATTTCCACATAGACATCAATGGGGAGAGCCGACTGAGAAAAAGTCTAACACCTGCAAAAAAGCAGCGTAAAACTCAGTAAAGCAGCCCCATTGATTCCAGTGGGGAAGCACAATTATGTTTACACCTAACACTCTAACATGAACCTTGAGTCTAAACACCCCTAATCTTACACTTATTAACCCCTAATCTGCTGCCCCCAACATCGCCGCCACCTACATTATACTTATTAACCCCTAATCTGCCGCCCCCAATGTCGCCGCAACCTACCTACACTTATTAACCCCTAATCTGCCACCCCCAACGTCGCTGCCACTATATTAAATGTATTAACCCCTAAACCTAAGTCTAACCCTAATCCTAACACCCCCTAATTGAAATATAATTAAAATAAATCTAAATAAATTTTCTATCATTAACTACATTATTCCTATTTAAAACTAAATACTTACCTATAAAATAAACCCTAAGCTAGCTACAATATAACTAATAGTTACATTGTATCTAGCTTAGGGTTTATTTTTATTTCACAGGCAAGTTTGTATTTATTTTAACTAGGTAGAATAGTTATTAAATAGTTATTAACTATTTAATAACTACCTAGCTAAAATAAATACAAATTGACCTGTAAAATAAAACCTAACCTAAGTTACAATAACACCTAACACTACACTACAATTAAATAAATTAAAATAAATACAATTAAATAAATTAAATTAGCTAAATAACAAAAAAATCAAAACACTAAATTACAGAAAATAAAAAACAAATTACAGATCTTTAAACTAATTAAACCTAATCTAATAGCCCTATCAAAATAAAAAAAAAGCCCCCCCAAAATAAAAAAAACCCTAAACTAAACTATCAATAGCCCTTAAAAGGGCCTTTTGCCGGGCATTGCCCCAAAGTAATCAGCTCTTTTACCTGTAAAAAAAAAATACAAACAACCCCCCCAACAGTAAAACCCACCACCCACACAACCAATCCCCCAAATAAAATACTAACTAAATAAACCTAAGCTCCCCATTGCCCTGAAAAGGGCATTTGAATGGGCATTGCCCTTAAAAGGGCATTTAGCTCTTTTGCAGGCCCAAAGCCCTAACCTAAAAAATAAACCCACCCAATACACCCTTAAAAAAATCCTAACACTAACCCCCGAAGATTCACTTAACGGGAGAAGTCTTCATCCAAGCGGCAAGATGTCCTCAACGAAGCCGGCAGAAGTGGTCGAAGTCTTCATCCAGACGGCATCTTCTATCTTCATCCTTCCGGCACGGAGCGGGTCCATCTTCAAGACATCCGACGCGGAGCATTCTCTTCAAACGACTGCTTCTTCGTAATGAATATCTCTTTAAGTGACGTCATCCAAGATGGCGTTCCTTAGATTCCGATTAGCTGATAGAATTCTATAAGCCAATCGGAATTAAGGTAGAAAAAATTATATTGACTGATTGGATCAGCCAATAGGATTGAACTTCAATCCTATTGGCTGATCCAATCAGCCAATTGGATTGAGCTTGCATTCTATTGGCTGATTGGAACAGCCAGTAGAATGCCAGCTCAATCCTATTGGCTGATTGCATTAGCCAATAGGATTTTTTCTACCTTAATTCCGATTGGCTGATAGAATTCTATCAGCTAATCGGAATCTAAGGAACGCCATCTTGGATGACGTCACTTAAAGAGATATTCATTACGAAGAAGCCGTTGTTTGAAGAGGATGCTCTGCGTCGAATGTCTTGAAGATGGAAGTTTTTTTTAGTTATACTGTTGTGGGGGTTTTTGTATTTTTTTTTACAGGTAAAAGAGCTGATTACTTTGGGGCAATGCCCCGCAAAAAACCCTTTTAAGGGCTATTGATAGTTTAGTTTAGGCTAGGGTTTTTTTTATTTTGAGGGGTGCTTTTTTTATTTTGATAGGGCTATTAGATTAGGTGTAATTAATTTAAAGATCTGTAATTTGTTTTTTATTTTCTGTAATTTAGTGTTTTTTTGTGATTTACCTAATTTAATTTATTTAATTGTATTTAATTTAGTTAATTTATTTAATTGTAGTGTTAGGTGTTAGTGTAACTTAGGTTAGGTTTTATTTTACAGGTCAATTTGTATTTATTTTAGCTAGGTAGTTATTAAATAGTTAATAACTATTTAATAACTATTCTACCTAGTTAAATTAAATACAAACTTGCCTGTAAAATAAAAATAAACCCTAAGCTAGCTACAATGTAACTATTAGTTATATTGTAGCTAGATTAGGGTTTATTTATTAGGTAAGTATTTAGTTTTAAATAGGAATAATTTAGTTAATTATAGTAATTTTCTTTAGATTAATTTAAATTATATTTAAGTTAGGGGGTGTTAGGGTTAGGGTTAGACTTAGATTTAGGGGTTAATACATTTAATATAGTGGCGGCGACGTTGGGGATGGCAGATTAGGGGTTAATAAGTATAATGTAGGT